>NW_027396867.1:0-154724 GCF_047715825.1 Aspergillus stella-maris | reverse complement strand
AGTGGACATGCTTAACATGCTCTAGGGACTTTAACAAGCATGACCACCAAGCAAGCTGCTCATGCCCTAAGAGGCATGACGGGCAGGATAAGGCAGATATTTTACCTAAGGGTGAAATACCCTGCCAGGGTATAAAAGGACGCTTATTGCCTACTATATTTACTTCTGTCTCTCGTGCCTTATCTTTAGTCTATAGTAACATAGTTAGATCGCCAGAACTACTATTGCACTTTCTACTTTGTCTTCTCTCTCTTAATATTAAAATACCTAAGGTCCAATTTAACACTTAGCAGGACGACCCTGACCTTATCTAACAATTGGTTCAAGCTGGGGGCCATAAATGGTAGTATCACTATAAGTATTAAGTAACAATTAGAGATATATTTAAGTAGACTAGTACTATCTAGCAACTACCGCTTGTTATAGTGCCAGCTTGGAGCCTCATTCTGGGCACCATGCCCAGAATAAAGATCGCGAGGTTCCGCCTGGCTGACTAAGAGGTCACGTGCATTTCAAGTACCTGGGTACTGAGAGTCTAAGACTCTATTCCGGGCACTGTGCCCGTAATAAGGATCGCGAGATTCTGCCTGCTCTGACCGCCTGGTTGACTAATACTTCCCCAACTCTAGTGTTAATCCTGTTCCTGATCTCTAAGCGACGTCTTGTTATTCTAAGCGCCTGTTTAATAGCCCAATTCTATGTTCTGCCCATGTATCTACTTTATTAGCCTGTTCCAAATACACTCCTGAGTCCACACCTTGACACCACTAGTATTTATTTAAGTAAGAGTTAGCAAGGATTATATAGTTCCCCTTGGTAAAGAATATATATTTCCTGCTTTATACACTATATTAACCACAACTTTTACTAGGACTAACCACCAGGAGCCTTGAGGCTACTAAGTTTAGCTAGATACACTATTTAAAGAGGAACTGATTCTATATACAAAGATATTTTATTTAATTTCAAGTGTTTAATAGCTGTAGGATAACTACTATAGCTGTTATAACCAAAACGGATGTAAATAACAGTAAATAATCTTGATGAATTATTATTTTATACGTCCGAAAAAGGAAGATCTTGGCAAAATTATGCAATTCAGGGTCTATCAGGTGCGAACCTGAGTCGAACCTGATAGAACCGCGATCCGACTCAGGTTCCAAAAGTCGGAACCTGAGAACCTCAGGTTCAGGTTCGAGGTTCCAACCTTTGGAACCTGAATCGGACCATTACGAGGCCTACTAATATCTGGCGGGGAGCAGGTAGTAGGGAATCTTAAAGAGTAAGCAGGTGTTTCTTGTAGTCCCAGGAGACCTACTAGTTGAAAATTACTAGACTGTGATGGTAGCTTTCCTTAGTCTTTGGGAGAACCACTTTCTTAATCTCTTTATTATCATGTTTATCAAGATTAATCACGCATTTAAGTTTAAGACCACATTTTTTGCCATGTTGCTTAGTTGGCAAGGAGTGATGGTTAAAGGAAAAGGAAAGAGTCATACGGCCGGCAAGTAAGTTTTAAATTCAAGACTTTCCCTCTAATTTGCATCTTCTCACCAGGATCAAAATGCGCTTTCTGGTAGCTTGGTTGAAGAATATTCAGGTGCCTGAACCCCTGACCTGAAGGCGCCGGAACGTGGGCGGCAAAGCGGCGAAGGAGCAGGCGCTGGGACGGGTGAGCTCCGACATATACATGCTGTTGTATGTTTTTTTTTTTTTTTTGCGAGCAAAGCCTTTTTTTGTTTGCGAGGGAAGGTCATGAAATGGAGAAAGGGCCGGTGGTTGTATAGCTTTAGTCAACAGGGTAGGGTGCTGATACAAGATAGGTAAAAGAGTATCATAAACTGTCATTGCTTATATATAGCTTTTGAGTCCACACCATGTCCATTCATAAGTATGTTTACTCCTCAACCTCAACAACCTTCTTCCTCCCCTTGCGATCAACCCGCTCGTCATTCGGATCGAACCCGCCCTTGCCCCAAGCAGCCCACTCCTCCGTCTCAGCCATATAATCCTCTGGGGTAAATGACGTTCCATCCTTCTTCTCGCGCTCAAGCAACTCAAAGAAACGCGGGTAGTTGATTTTACTATGCCACTTACCGTTGACATTGAACCGGCTTGACGCAATAAGAACACAACAACTGTGCGCGTGCTCAGCGGCAATACCATAGTCCAATCCGCGGCGGAGGAGCTCGTCGTTTAGAGCCACGACAAAAGAAGCAATCTCTTCGTAGAAAGGAACGTTTTGCATTGTCAATCCTGCGCCGGCGGATGTACTTGTTCCACAGTATGTCACACCCTTGATCTCGATGAAGCAGGGGAGGGCCTTTTCAACGAGGTTTGCATAGCCGGTGACTTCATCGTCGATGTTGAAGCCCTTGACGAGGGTTAGACGAAAGACTGTTCGCTGAATGTGTCTCTTCTCACGAAGGATATCGAGACACCGCTGGAATCGCTCCCAGAAGTCGCGGTGCAAAGGACGGTCGATCTTGCGGAGGCTGTCGCGGTTCGAGGCATCGATTGAGACGTATAACTGTGTGACGCGGTGCAGGGCAGCGAGTTGGTCTGGGTGTTGGGCGTTGCAGACGAGGAATGACGAGATATGTTCGGAGTGGAGGAGGTCCAGGAAGCGGTTGATGTGCGGGTAGAAAATCGGCTCGCCGACTAGTGACAAAGCGCAGTGGCGGATGCGCATTGCTTCTGCGAACCTTTCGGCGCGAACACCAGGGACACCGCGCATCATCTTGATCTTTTTGTAGTGCCCTTCTTTGACGCCATTGAAGATGAGATCGGGGTCGTCGACTTTCCAGCGCCATGTTGTTCCGACAGGGTTGGTGCCGTGGCGCCAACAGAATACGCATTTGTTGCTGCAAGATAGCGAGGGCGTGGCTTCCATGCAGAGGTGGGACCGGATGCCATAGAAGGAGTACTTGTAGCAGGAGCCGCGGCCGCGGAGTGCGGATTTTGTCCAGCGGCAGATCTTTACACCGGAGTGGGAGCCCACGATCGTGTAACCTTGCTTTGTGAGAGAGGTGTAGGTAGGCGAGGTCTTAGGAACCATCTCCTTTTCGGTGGGTTGAATGGCGGAGGCGCCGGCGGTTGTGAAGTCAACTGGGACAGGCGAGTTGCCGACTTGACCGTTGGATCCGAACTTGATATCTTCAAGATCAACAACATTTTGAGCTTTCTTGCGGTTCTTTGGCTTGGTAGTACCGGACTCTTCGTCGTCGGATGCTTCCTCGTCACTCTCAAGAGGGTCACCGCTGCCGGGAACACCTTCTCCGAGACCGCCGTTCTTCACAATATCGCCCAGAATATCTTGAAGTCCAGTAGACCACTCCTTGAGAGAAGCCTCCGCATCACTCTTAACATCACCGAATCCAAGAGGGTACGCTCTCTTCTTGTTGGTGAGTTTGGCCATCCAGCGGTCAAGTTCCTTGGCTTGAGAGCAGAACCCTTCTTCTTCTGAAGGCCATCCCTCTTTATCTCCAAATCCGAAAACAGTATATCCAGCAAGAGTAGACAGAGATCCAGTATCAATGCGAAAGTCATGGTGAGTCTCGTCGAGGTGGCCGAGGAAGGTATCCAGAATAGTATCAATGTTGTAGGTAGGAATCAGGAAGCAGTAGACGTAGCGAGTGCCAGGGGATGTGGAAGGAGGCTTCGGCGTAGTTGTAAAATAATCATCATAGTCTACCTCGGCCAAATCGTGGATCTGAGGCGGCAGAAGTCCGCGCTCGCGGTTGTCGGGGTCGCCCTGGGATTGCGCCGCGGCGCGCAAATCTTCCAGCAGCTTTTTGGCATAACTCTCGGTGCTTCCGGTCAACGACGCCCAGAAGATGATAGGCTGGATGAAGGTCACAGCCTGTTCCTCAGTCGTCGCATCCACTTTCTTTCCACCCTTGACCGGTTTCTTGCCTGTCACTCGCTTCGGTCCGGCCGATGGCTTGGGTGAAACGCGGCCGCTGTTGGGCGCACTGGGCTCCTTCTTCTCTGATACGGGTAGATCATCGGCCTTCCTAATCTTTTCCGGAGAGTGACTACGAGGCGACGGTGGGACAGAGGAAGCGGTAGCGGTCTTGGATCGAGTCTGAAGCGCGCGTCGGATACGGACGATAGCGAGGACGGTGGCAACGGCGATAAGCAGAGGAAGGCGCAGTGAGTGCCAGAGGGTCAAGAGACCTATCACGAAGAATAATTAGTTCTCAGATTCTGTAGAAAGACGCAGGTCTCATGCGGGAACAAACCCTGGTCAGCGGAGGACTCGACCATTTCGAAGTCAATGTCGCCCCTCTCAAAGAGCGGGGTGTGTTGTCGCAAGGAAATTCCTACTGAGGAAGGCGAGTTCAGCCTAGGTTGAGCATTGCAGATGGAGAACTCCCAGTACTACAGCACGAAAGAGAACGAGGACTAGATTATCCCCTTGGCGCAGCGTTGGAGGAGTTGGCGCAGGTTGAATGAAGATTATTTCGACTTTTTGTGGTTGGTCCGCGGAGGCGACACCTTGACACCTGAGGCAGGAATGGCATATACTGGGCGTGAATAAAGAATTTCTATATTGAATGAGAACAACTGATGAAACCTGTAATATTTATGAAATTTTACATTAGACATATCAACATAAACCATCTATGGATATCTCCTCTTAGTTTACCGTGTCCCGTGTATATAGGGATATGTCAAACATCACCACCATACTTCTCCCTAATAATCCGAAACGCATCCAGCATCGTCCTCCCCTGATTTGCAAACGACTTGAATCCCCCCTCGCCATCCTTTGCATTCTCAGCATCCATGACATCCTCCTCAGTAACCCACTCAAAGTCCCTATGCTCAGCCGGGTCCAGCTTCACCATCTCTTCCCAGCGTCTCTCCAATCCCACCTCAATGCCATTGCCATTGTCCTCCTCAGCAGGAGCCGGTACTCCATTCTCCTCCCCATCTTCATCCTCGGCTCCAGTGCGAGGAATACATGCTGCCTCATGGACCTCAACAATAAACGTAAACTTGACCGCAGAAATAATCTGCCCAATCCGCTCCCTAACCCACTCCTCCTTCCCAGCTAACTCGACAAACCTCGAAACTCTCAACCCACTCTCTTCAAATACCTCGCGTGCAACTCCATCAAGCAGATTCTCATCTTCGGGGTCGCATGATCCACCGGGACCCTCCCATTGCCCGCCGTAGGAGTCTTCGTAGGAGCGTTGCAGGAGTAAGAGGCGGAGCTGATTCTTGTCCTGGGCTGGTTCACTTGGATCTCCGTTTTCAAGATCTAAAGCCTTTGGTTGTGCTGTTCTTGAAAATATAAGTCCGCCGCCTACATAGTGCGTGTATTGAGGGTTTGCGGCGCGGAGGTCTGCGAAGGGCACCGCGTATGCTTGGAGGTGCGGGGCAACGGTGTAAGTGTATTTGAGTGTCATTGTGTTCATTTTCTCAGACTGTTCATGCTCCTTCAGAGCCCTCTTGCGCTTCTGAGATGTTTCAACGGGGTGGTTAAAGGTTCTGCCTGCGGTTGTTAAGTGGGTGACTCATGTCAGATTGTATACGAGATGTACCTTATGGATGTGGCCGAGCGGCCTCAGCAGTGGGTCAATCATGGTATACTCAGCCCAGTTCTACGATGAAGAATAAGCATGCAGCCACAACCAGTGTCGCCATTTCTTGTGTCTTCAATGGCTACGGGAAATCCTAGAGTAATTTGGTTATAACTTGAAAAGTATAGAATAGGAAATGGTGGCTATGTTGTACATAAAAAAGGCCGCCATTTAGCTGAGTAAACCTACCCTCAATGGTCCACCTGAAATTCTTTATCGTTGAGTCTTTGCTTCATGCTTGATTCCTAGATCCCTTGCAAGCAGCCTGTTTTATGACTGAGTTATTTTTTGATTAAAAAGCCAGCAAAGAATTCCCCGATTCGCTTATAGTCTTCCATGGCAATGACTGAGGAAACATCTGTGGAAAAGCCGTCAGCAATATTGATTGGGAAAGAGGGACAATTAGATACTAACATTGGTCAGGTCGAAAAATAATAATGGCACCATTACCAGGACTAATCTCAAGGTATTCATAAAGATGTCCGTGGACTTTGTTGTAGCTCTCATCGTCGAAGAATATCTTGTGGAGGTCTGTTCATGTTAGCTGAATCGTCTTCGATAAGCATTGGAGCAGAACAGGCCTCTTATCTTGTTCTTTCCGGTAACTGGGTAGAAGGCCAATGGTATTTGCTCGAGTTCGATATCATGTCGTGATCCATAGCCAACGAGGACTGGCTCGATGAGGCTATCGACATCACCACCATCCAGTCGGAACTTCTTCAGTGGGCTCTCGTTTGAGTCGAGGTACGCCCCGACCTGGACCTTCATTAGTAGGGTATCCAGGGAATTGACTGATTAGAATTACCTCATCCAGTCGCTCCTTGTTCTTCGCAACAGCGATATCTCCCGCAAACACCATAACCCTCCAACGCCCATCAGACTTCAACGCCGACGCCAGCTGAACAGGCTTCGAATCACAATACCTCACAACCTGCGAGCTAGGCAGCCTCATACCAACCACAACATTACTCGCCAAAGGCTCGGACAACCCAAGATCAAGTGTAATAGGCGACTGATCATACTTCGCCGTCAAACCAGCCGTATACTTGCCAGCCTTGACGAACCCCTCCTGAAACTCAGCAGGTGAGGCCATACCCTTAGTCGAGAAGAGCTTCGAGAAGTACCGGTCGAATTCGATCAAGTCGATTGCTACCTTTTGGCGTTCCAAGACGTATGTTTCGAGTAGAGAAGGCGGGGATAGACCCTTCAGGACATGTGCCAGTTTCCAGCCGATGTTATATCCATCTTGCAGACTAACATTCATACCCTGTCCGGCTTTTGGCGAATGCGTATGGCACGCATCACCAGCAAGGAAAACGCGGTAGTCCTTGTGGAAGTTATCTGCATGCCGCTGCCCAATGGCATAAGCAGACCACCATACTGTCTCCGTGAATTCGATCTCATACTGGCTTAGAATATTTCTCGCTGCCTGCTGGAGATCTTCCAAGTTGACGTCCTTTGCTTTCGTCCCGGCCGGTAGTTCGATGTAGAATCTTGTCAGGTTGGTACTTTCGCCTTCTCGCGGGATGATCAGGAGGTTCCCTGCTTTTGAGCGGATAGAGGCCTTTTTCCTGATATCGGGGAAGGTTGTTCGCGGGATCATGTCCATAACACCCCATACTGCATCTGTGCTGTCGCCTATCATGGTGTAGCCTAGGCTTCTGCGGACTGTACTGTGGGCTCCGTCGCAGGCCTACTCTATTCAATCAGCAAACTGCTCTCCTGAGAATAGATAGAAGCCTTGAAGATCCATGATACATACCAAGACATACTTCGCCTCAAAAACCCTAACCTCACCATCTCCCACCCTTTCAGCCGTAATTTTGACAGGAAACTCATCCCCTTCTCCCTCATTCACCCTTACATCCCTAATATCCCACCCATACACCACTCCATGCCTTCCCCTACTAAACCTCCCCATCGCCTCAATCATAAGCCCATTAATCCTCGCCTGGTTAAGAATAACATGCGGCACATGAGATAAACCAGGCTTTACATCCGCCGCGCGCCCAGAGCGTATGATCCCAGCATTCCCATTTTCCTTCCCCTGCGTACCTCCCTCTCCCTCCTCAGACCAAAACACAACCTCAAGAACATGATAAGCTTCCCTAAGCAACTCCTCGCCCAGCCCAAAGGACTCGAATATCTCGACTGTTCGGCATTGAACACCGTCTGCTTGGCCCATTTGGAGCGGACCAGACCGCTTCTCGAGGATTGTACATGGAATTCCATACCGCGAGAGCCATGTTGCGGCGCTGAGGCCTGCTGAGCCGCTGCCTGCTATTAGGACTTCTGAGCGCTGGGGTGGGTATGTTTCCTCTTGGGGTTGTGTTCGGGTTTGTGTTTGTGGAGACATTGCGGGGAAGGTAAGTAGAGGGTTAGTATAGAAATTGATATAACGTGTGAGGAAGAAGGGTAGGGATAAGGTAATCTGATGGCAGAGGGTATCTCTTGTGTACGTCGGTCATAATATTAGCGTCTTACTGCTTTATGGACTGCTCGGAGGGAGTCCGGGATGGATCCCGAACGTCCGGAATCAGTTCCGGTTGATGCTGGGGCCTCGGATGTTGGACGTCTAACTACGTAGCGTATCTGGTAGGCGAGTATACAGATATTACCTCAAGGTTCTGCTCGTGGGGTTCAGCGGATAAGATTTTCTGGTCTACGGCTCTATCTACGGCATCTAATATAGTGGTTTTCCGCGGGCAACCCTAGGTCTACCCACCGCAAGCAGTACATCGGTTTCATATGGCTCTACAATACCCTACGTAGCTTATAGAAATGTATACCATCAGCAAATTCATGTCATTAAGCATCTTCTAAATCGTTATATATGATGTCCATGTTGATCACGGCCTATCCGCAGAAGGCCAATCCATCAGGTATTCTCTCCCAACGCCAGCGCCGGTGCAAAAAACGCCTTCATCGCCACCTGAGCGACGTGCAGGACAAAGCATGAGTGGGTATAAGCGTAAGCCCATAGCATATTTTACAGGAAGTACTCGCTGCGCCCTCCGCGCTGTTGTGGGACGTGCCGTTGGTCGTCGGCGACTGCGTGGAAGAGCTTAAACTCTGCGTTCAGATCTTCGTTGATCTCGCATACTGATGCCAGATTTCCACAGCGGTAGCAGTAGTTTGGTGCACTCCAGACGGTGACGACGTTGTTGTTGTTGAAGTGGTACTTGTACCCCTCGTTTACGAGCTGGTGGGCTCGGGCGATGAGTGTTAGGTCATTGACGTGACAGAATTCGTCTGCTACCTTGTCGCCGAACAACCAACCTGGTAGAGTTAGTACCTATGTGGGTCTGAACGCATTCGCCCGACTTACCAGCACCTCGAGGACTCACTGCCCATGTTTCAACATCGTCCGGATCTGACCACACCAAGTCACAGAATGCACCTTCGTGCGGAATTTCTTGAGCTCTGGCGACGACGCGGACCTGATCCAGCGTTCGGATCTCGGGACTCAGTCCTCCGTGAACGCACAGTACCCGACCATCAATTATAGCACCGAGAGTCATGAAGTCGAACACCTGACAGCACGCCTTCCATACAGATGCGTTTCCGTACTTTTGTAGACACTCCTCGTAGAAACCATAAACTTGTGTGATTTGTCGAGATTCGTGGTTGCCGCGAACGAGCGTTACTCGGTTAGGATACCTTCACGTAGTCAGTATCAAACATCTCAGACAGGTCTCAGAACAAACTTTGCCTTCAGACACAGTAGTAATGTCAGTGTCTCCAAACTAAAGTATCCTCTGTCCACATAGTCACCAAGGAAGACGAAGTTCCGCTCGACAGCGATATCTGTAGATCCTGAACTCTTGTTTTCACCCTCTCCAGCATCCTCGGCCCCTTCCTCATCGTTCTCCTCTCCAGTACCCGGGTTCTTCAATTTTTTCCGTAGCGATGGGTCCGTTATCGTAGTCGGCGGCTCGATGTCGTCCGATGTGATGACAGAGCTCTTCGGGGGCTCAGCAATCTTCGCACCTGGCATCCCACCAGAGACGCGAAATAGTTCTAAGAGGTCGTAGAATTGGCCGTGAATATCTCCGCAGACTGTTACGGGGGTTGAGACGGGTTGAATATTCGATTCTGATTCCAGACGCACATTAGAGAAACCAAGAGCGTTGTAGTAGAAATCCGCTGAGCAGGGCAGCCTACCTTCCATCATAAACTCCTTCACAATCTCACATAGTTGCTTCATATGTGACTCCGACAGGTACTTGCAATCCTTCGCAGCTTCCAACCACTCGTCAGGCCCAGCATTGCGCTTCAGCTTCGCGGGCCCCGGCTGAGGGATTTTGCTTCTGGTATCAGGCATTACGGTAATCGCAAGAAGTGAACAAAATAAGAGTAGGCCAAAGTGATGGTAAGAATGTCGAAAACAGAAAATCAGTGGAAAGGTATCGCATGAGCTGTCCGCAGATAGGCCGGACTCCGGTCGTGCTTCATCCCTTCCCCGCAGCCCTGTGGTTATCGCGGATTTGCAGTCACGTGCGTTTATTGCCCGTGGTCAGCGGGGAGTCCCAACTCTCATAGTGCAAGGTCACCTGCAGGCCTCAGCTTCAGCAGGCTGTCATCGGAGTCGCTCACTTGTTTCTGGAATGTGAGGCTTTACTCAGAAACTGCTTTCATACGACCGCTATCATCCGTTCTTTGTCAACGCTTGCCGGTGATCAACACGAAATCGATCCCTGCTGGGACCCAATATGACGCAGATTCTGTCCAAGTCTGGCGGAGGCGTTCTTCAGATTTCGGCTTCTGCGACTCAGAAAAATGCGCCCGCTGCTAAGAAGACACCAAAGCCTCCAGCCCCGCGGTTGAAGCTGCTTGTGCGGCGTCTACCTCCGGGACTGACACAGGAGGAGTTTGAGACGGCGTTGGGCCCGGACTGGAAGGTTGGAGGTGGAAAGGTCAGCTGGGCTCAGTACAAGCCTGGAAAGGTTTCGAAAGAGTTAGTATTGCATTTCAATCGCTCTTGTTGGTATGTTGGCTAACGGTTTCAATTACAGTCCAGCTAAACCCTCGCGCCCTTCTCGGGCGTACCTCTACGTCGTTTCGAACGAACAAATCGGCCCTCTCTCAGATAAAGTACGAGCCACCTCATTCAACGATGCCCGCAACACCGCCAATGACCCTGTCCTACTGGGGCCCCCGAATTTGGAATTCGCACCGTATGCCAAAATACCCGGCAGTCGGGTCCGCAAAGATGCTCGGCAGGGAACAATCGATCAGGACCCTGAGTTCATTCAGTTCCTCGAGAGCCTTACGCAGCCGATTATCAAGCCCGGTCCAGGCGAATCTACTGAAGGAGAAGATAAGAAGGAGGCTATAACAACCACTCCACTGGTCCAATACATAAGAGAGAAGAAGGCGAACAAGGCCAAGGAGGCCTCGAACAAGTCATCGAGACGATCGGAAAGAGAGACAAAGGCAGAAAAGGTCCAGTCAAAGAAGCTGCTCCAGCGGCCTGACAAGGAAGCTTTGCCTGCCAGTGCTGAGAAAACGGAGAAGAAGTCACGGAACGACAAAGCTACGAAAGAAGCTGTCAAGGCGGCGAACAAGCAAGCCGCGAATGTGGCATCGAAGCAAGCCGCAAAGACAGCTCCGGCTCAGAACGCGCCCAAGGATGCGGCATCGCCTGCGCCAGAACGGAAGAGGGAGCGCGGAAATGCTGCGGCTGTCGGCAAGATTCTACAGCGAGACTTGGGACTCGCGCCATCAAGCAATCGTCGACGAGGCGGACGAGGGGCGTCCGGAGATGGTGAAACTCGAACCGAGCAGAGCGCTGCATCGGAGGCCAGCAAGAGGGATACACCCGCAAAATCACCAAAGGGACCCGCGGCCCAGGACGCGAACGCCAAACGAACCAACACACCTCAACCCAGCGAAACCCCTCCAGCCCAGAAACCCGAAGCTGGCGCGTCTGCACCACCTAAATCTACACCACGAGGCCCGAAAGGAGGAAGAGGAAAACAGGCAGCTGCAGCTGCACCACCAACGCCCACTCCCACTGCTACGCAAGCATTCCTCAAACACGCCAACCCATCTCAAGGCGTGACGGAGCCGCTCCTCGAAACCGCCTTCTCGCCCTTCGGTAAGGTCGTCAAGGTCGAGATTGACAAGAAGAAGGGGTTTGGTTACGTTGACTTTGCAGAGCCAGAAGGTCTACAGAAGGCTATCTCAGCTAGTCCGGTGACAGTCGCTCAGAGCCAAGTCGTGGTCCTCGAAAGGAAAGCCAACCCCGGCGCAGAGAAAGGTCGCGGTAAGGGTCGCGGCGAGGCGAAACAGTCCAACCCGGCCGCGGACGCCAGCACCAGCGGCAATGCAAGCCCGACCACAAGCACCAATGCTAGCTCCAACCGCGGTGGGAAATCCGGCGAGGGAGGCGGAGGCTCAGGAGGCTCTCGAGGACGGCGCAGTGGCCGCGGAAAGGGCGGTTCCAAGGGCAATGGAAATGCTAATGGAGGAGGCGGTGGTAATGCAAACGCGTCGGAGAGCAAGCCTGCCGAGACGAAGTGATGTATCCTACTGTGTTATGATAATGGATAATGAAGGACGAGGTCAACGTACGATATGATTCAGATTTTCGCGGTTTCGAGAATCCTTCACGTGCCGCCCTTGGCAGCGCGTCTTCCTCTTACCAGAGTCGTGATAGGCGCGGAGGCAGCAGACAAAGCTTACATCTCACCTAGCTGCCTGGAGCTTCTCACCTTTTACCTACCTCTCTCATGCGACATCTCCGACCCCTGGGCTTAATACCTTTAGCTCCTCCCTCACCTCAACATAGCTACCATTTGATTCTTCGTTCTCTGCAATTCGCGTTCCTCAGCACTCGTCTTCACCTCCTCCGACCGCATCTCCGCACCCCGACCCCAACCTCCGCTCCGCATCGACATCCCCACCACCAGTCACACCCAACATGCCCCGAAAGACCAGAGAACCCAAATCACCGACCTCGAAACCAAATACTAAACCTACCACATTACCAGAAGACTTCCCAACCAACTCCTTCCCCACAATCTCCTCCTTCGAATCCTTCCTCTCAACCCACCACAACACCCTTCCAGGCCTCTACCTCAAACTCGCCAAGAAATCCTCCGGCATCCAATCCATAACCGCCGCAGAAGCAGTCGAAGTAGCCCTCTGTTTCGGCTGGATAGACGGGCGCTCGAACTCACTCGATGAGACCCACTGGACGGTGCGGTATACACCGCGTCGCGCCAAAAGTCTCTGGTCCGCGAAGAATGTCGCCACCGTCGCAAGATTAATAGAGGAGGGCCGAATGAGATCTGCTGGGTTGGAAGCTGTTGAGGCTGCGAAACGCGATGGGCGGTGGGAGAGGGCTTATGATGGGCCTGCTGGGATTGAGGTCCCCGGTGATCTGGAGAGGATGTTGAATAAGAAGGGGAATGAGCATGTTAGGGGGGTTTGGGAGGGGTGGAGGAAGAGTAAGCGGTATGCGGTTTTGCATAGGTTGCAGGTTGGGAGTAGGGATGTGATGAAGAGGGGGAGGGTTATTGAGGGGGTATTGGAGATGTTGAGGGATGGAGATGTGGGAGGGTCGAGCGGGCAGGAGAAGGGGAAGGTGAAGACTGAGAAGGCATATAAGGTTGAGAAGAAGACGGTAACAAAGGCGGAGAAGGAAACTGTTGAGCGAGCGTCGAGAGCCAAGGTGTCGAAGTCGAAGATCAATGACGAGGCTTCGATATTGTCTATTGGAGGTACGAGTACTAGACAACTGCGGTCTCGAAAACCGGCACCTCTGTAATATCCTCGTATACAGACATCATACATCTCCTACCAATGATACTCAGCTTTCCCTTAGTCAAAATCCGGGCATATGCTTCTTCATTCTACAATCTACAGGCTAGCAAGAGCATCATCCAAAGGAACTCCTCCTTTTAGGATCCTCCTCCATCAAACCCGCAACAACCCTCCTTACCTTTTCCACCGCATCACCACTACCAATCTCAATTTCAAATATCCATTTCCATTCTCAACATCCGCCAAAATGTCCAATACCCTCCCAAAAGCCCAACAGTCGTTCATCACCCGCTGCCCAAACGGCGCCTCAGCAACATTTCCCTGACTCCGCCGGATGTACTGCACCATCTCGGGGGCAAGCCACTCCATCGTAAACCCGCCCGTCCCACCAACATCAACAAGGACAGCATCTTCATTCTCGTGTAGAACGGCATTCGCGGGCTTAACGTCCAAGTGCGTGAGACCTCGGCAATGGAGGGAGCGGAGAGCTTGACCTATCTGTTTAGCCCTTTGAACTATCGGGAGAGCCGAGTCTCTCTCGGGATTGTGCTTGGTCTTAGTCTTGGTCCTCTCGATGACGCTGTCTAAATCTCCTCCGGTATTAATATTCCATCAGAAACCCTGTAAGCACCATGTCTTCCTTCGGCCCTTGCCCTGGGTGCAATCGATGAGTCTTGTATGGGTTCTCCGAACAAACAACACCGACAATCTGCGCAATGTTCGGTTCGCCGCGTACTCGGGCGAGGACGTTGATTTCATCGAGGATACACTGCGTGTCTTCGGGGATGTATATCGGGCGATCAATCGTCTTGTACGCGAACTTTTGATTTTGATTTTGATGCCAAGATGGGACTCGTACTACAGAGACTGTTGGATAGATGTCTTTGTCTTCTAGAAGGTCGAGAGTCGAAGTGTTGTAATGTGCGAGGTTATGGTGTCTAGCAACCAACTCGAGGGGCGGGTATATCATCCGCTCTGGGTCCTCTGTGAGGTTGTAACGTACCTTTGGAAAGAGAGATAGGAAGTAATTCTCTGTATCGTGATGCCCTGCTCGGAGGTGGATTGTGTTCTGTGGTTGCTGCGGCTCAGACTGCTTAATGGTGGTCAAATTCAACGCAAGAAGCGTGACTGTATCGTCTAACAGATGTAGCAAGGAGAGATCTATTGCATGGATGAAGTTCCGGAACAGTGACCCGCGTTTGAGGTAACCTAGGTTGAGTATTGAGTCTGGTAGATCCCAGTCAACAATCACTCTGATCCACCATGTTGAGCTATTGTTATGGTATGAGAGTCTGGCTTGGGGTGTGGCCGAGAACGTCGCGGTATGATTTGAAGTCTAAGGATGGAAAAGTGATCTCCCCGAGCATCTGAGCTTGTTCAAGTCGAGTTCTTCTTTCGTCTAGACATGGAGTCTATAAAGATTGAATACGAGTGGGCGTAAATCATTGACAGCGGTGAGACCCACTAAATTTGAGCTAAACTGTATTGGTACTAGCGCTGATAAGCTTGAAGCTACGAATAAATTTTCGACAAGCTGTCAGTCAAGGCACGATCTACGAATCTACATGAGATTAAGAAAAGATCTTTCATAAGAAAAATTCATTGCAATTCGCTAACTGATCCAACAATTTCTCGAACCAAACACCAACATCAAGGTGAAAATAGGAAAAGAGAAAAGCCTTTCAGACCTCCTCGACACCCACCAAGACCGGCCGACCGAAGTCAAGACGCCAGGACAAGGTCAAGATCATCACCACTCCCTGGACCAGCGCAATCCCAGAACAGGACCGGCGAACCAGTCTGCTCCAAAGAAAGCAAGGTCGAGACGGGAGTAAACACGGCTTCACTTTAGGGCATCGAGGACATAGAAGTCATCAGCAAGGGTTGGGGGTGTGGCTCATTAGATGAGCTCAATGAGGGACGTCTACTCTAAAGTGATTCTTTGAACTGTAGAGAAGGCAGTCAGCAAATGTTGCTTGGAAGGTAGAGAGAGGAATCCCCAATGTAGGGGGAGGGGAGAACATACGTAGAGTCGCTTGATTTTCAAAATGAACGGGGGAGAGCAGCCTTTTATAATATTCTGCCGGCGGCCATTTGGCGCTAGTGACTAGCGAGGTCAGGTGGACTTAGCAGGAAAAAAAAGTTTTGCGTGGGTCCACTCCTTCTAGAATTTCCAGGCTGGCCAATCTACATACAGAAGTTCATGAGCTCTTTTTGCTGCATCCACTAAACGCCTTGATATTATCAAATATTATTACGTTTGTCGTGTTTTTCTCGGTCGACACGCCTTTCTAGAACACCGTCCGGCCGGTAGAGTGAGGCAGACGGGTGGAAGTATCCAGTTCGAGATCCGAGAGCGAGACACTGTGAGCCTAGGCAGATCTCAGTCTGTTTAGCAGTAAACGACTCACGAGTCTGAGAGAACAATTTGAAGATAGCATGAGTTTCAGTAATAAGTATGACTGTCGATGGTCTGGCTTGGTTCTCGATTGTAGACATGTTGAGTCGCAAAACCTAACATATAGGTCGTTAAAAAGTAGCCTGATGCCTCTGGCGATGGAGAAATCCGCCCCGCCTACTGCCTTGCGAGTCGCTATTTGCTAGTACCATATGAGAGAAGTTCTGCCAATTGACCTTGCAAGCTGCCCGGTGGTCAACATCAGACTCGATGAAGAAGAGCTCATTCTTGCTTGAGGATAGATACCCTCATGGGAACCGCCAGGTGTATTTGCTGGTAATATAATAATTCAACAAAGTGAATTCTAGTTGCATTGGTCTTTTGTATATAGTAAAGAACATCTGTATCCTGGTGTTGAAGCACGGTCTGGCTCAATAAGACGTTGACTGCTGGATATATATACTTCTGCGGTGCCTGTTTGTCAAGTAGGCATACACATCTACTTCGGCTGTACACCAAACAAAAACTGGCTATGAGTCTAACAATAATTTACTCGAGACTCCCAAGCAACAATCCAGCTATTTGAAATGAACTTCAAACACTAGAATCAGCACATATGATGCACTTTCTCATGACTGTAGTTCATGCAGGCATTCTTGGCAACCAGCAGTTGGGATACTCCGTAGATAAGGTCTTATCAGTGCGGGGACAAAGCCGACTGGCTGACGCTTAACTCCGCATTTCTCTCTTTCCCTTCTCAACGCTCTCCAGCGATCTACACCTTAATCAACAGTCACCACCTGTCTTTAGGTACCTTCACTATGAGCTAAAAGAAGGCCAGGTATCCTGCCTTCTCCGATGCCGCGTCCAAAAGTTCTCCCCGCCAACCGTCTGCGCGCGCCTGAAGCCTGCCTCGCGTGCCGGGCCTCCAAGAAGCGCTGCAGCGGCACCTTTCCATGCTCGAAATGCATACGGAATGGACGCGCTGACACCTGTGTCCCGTTTCGACGGTCAAACAATGCCTCGTCTCCACGACATTCGAATGATACCTACAGAGCACTTACCAGTCCAGACGCGGGACGTCGGACACGAAACACGAGCAATGGCCCGAGAGCTCTTCCGCAGCTTCTACCTGCCGTGACGAATACATCAGGTGCACCGCACAAGACACATTCTCGAATGTTGCGGAGTAGGCAAGGTGAACGAGGTACGGAACTTGGGACCCCCTATAAGCTTATTGGCTACATGGCTGATGGAAATTGTAGTTTACATCGGCAGGGCCGCATCGATATCCTTCTTGCAGCTACTTCGCGATACAGTCACACAACACATCGGTCCATCTCAATTCTCACATAATGCTACAAAAGAAGATATGCTCGAGACGGACACGCCGGACGACGTACCGTTGTCTTTCGAGAATGGCATCGGTCTCCAGGAAGAGCAGGACTATATCCGGACTTGCCATATTGCGGTGTGCTTAACTTGTCCAGCGTACTTCCCGATGGTCGTTTGCTAATACCGAGTTATGTGCTAGACAAGCGGTTTCATAAACGTACTGTCAGATCTAGAGGCTCGTCACATATTAGGAACATCACCTCCTATGCACGGAACGCGCAGTAAGGCGATGGCTGCCCTACGGGATATAATGATTGCTATCGGAGCGCAGTCGTCGGTAAATGGAGCTACCAGCATACGGGTGGAGCGTTACTTTTTCAAGCGCGCCCAACAGCATGCATTTGCGGGAATGCTTGAGAACCCGAGTTTGGATCTGATCCGCTTGTTCATCTTATTGTCCTTTTACATGCTTGGCGCATGTCGGAGGAACGCTGCGTTTATGTACCTAGGAGTCGCTGCTAGGGCAGCAGTAGCTCTAGGCCTTCACATGACTGCCTTCACTCTACTCGAAGCAGATGAGCAGCAGAAAAGGTAGGGTTCGTATCCATCCCACGCGCCGTATCTCTAACATCTTCTAGAACGCGAGTCTGGATGAGTCTTTGCACGTTAGATCTTCTCGTCAGCTCGATCCTCGGCCGAGCCCCAGCAACCGCCAACCTACAGTCAGAGACACCAGATTTGAATTCATTGCCGTTAACCAGCGCTATGGACGACGGTCTTATCGCGTCTTACCAGATGACCAAGATTCTCGACGAGATTGTCTCCAGGTTATACACTGACAAGGCTGCCTCAACAGAAGTCGCAGAATCACTCCTCGACAAGCTCAAGCAATGGAGCAACGACCTTCCCGAATCACTGCTTTCCTCACCTAGTACGCCACAAGAGCGCATCGCCGCGCAGGAACACATCATCGGAAGTCTCCACGTCGCCTGCGCCTACCACTTTGCCGTCATAATCGTAACACGGCCATTCATGATTTCTGTACTAGGAGTCCGTCTTGCTCGACTGCATCAGGACTCCCCAGGATTAATTCACGACGATACCCTCCTTGAAGACCCAGCGCACACGAGGCTAGCCAACGCCTGCGTCGAGTCAGCACTATACATGATTCAGACGTGTCTGGAGGTACATCAGTCCCGACTTCTGCTAGGGAACATGTGCATTCTCAAGTGAGCATCTCAAATCCGTACCGTTCACGTGATACTAATAAAGCCCAGAGCGCTCGTCTTCGCAGCAGCCCTAATCCCCGGTTTCTCCATGTTCTCAACAAAAGAACTCGATTCAACTCTCGAAGAATCCTTCACCGGCGCACTCGATGTCCTGCGCTTCCTCTCACAACAATCCGCTCAGGCAGCGCATTACTTTGAGATCCTGAATCTTCTCCGCAACGCAATTGATGAGCAGCGCCAGAGACTACGAGAACATCCACCCGAGGATAAGAAATACGTCAGCAAGCTGTTTAGTCTGAGCAATAGGCGGACAGAGGCACAGCCGCAGTCAGATAGCCAGTTTCGAGGGAATAACATCGCGACTTTCTCGTCGCCTATTGGTCTGGGAGCAGGACAGTCGGCTCAGACTCAGGATCAACTACTCGGTGCTGCTCAACCTCTTTCCGCAGAACCTGGAACCACCTTCCCATCAGGCCCCTCGGACCAAGACCAGCCCCAGAACGCCGCTCTCTTCGACGCAAGCGACGTCACCGCTGCGTTCCCAGGATGGGAAGGCATGGAGTTACCACTCTGGGACCGGTTCCCGTTCATCGACGATTCATTCTTGAACTAGATTACTTCTATCCATTCTCGCGGTGGGGGCGAGTGACGCTAGCACTACTTCGTTGACCACCTAACTACCAACTCCAGCTGACGCAGACGAGCTGACCAGTCCATACCCCATGTGTCTATTCGTGAGCGTTATGTGCACCTTTCGTTCTTGATGTGCCCGTCTTTACTTGTCTATTCGTTTACCTATATTCGTCCGTACGATTCGTCCTTATACATACAGCATCAGCATCGGCATCTTGCATTCAGCCACTTGGTACAACTGAGCGACTTGACATAATCAATTATTTTGAACCGAGTTCTCTCTTGACCGTTCTACCATTAAAATTGGTTAGATGCCAGAGTCCCTAGCCAGCTACGCGAGCTTGCTCGCTGGTTGGCAGGCAGTAAGTACCAGTAGGTGGGTAGGTAGCGGTACAAGCAACCTTGAACCATACTTACCCAAGGAACAAATCGTACTGTACTAGACCAGCCAGTATTTTTAAAACGGACTTACAATACACACCTACCTAGCAAGCTACAGTAGGCCCGGTCTAATTCTGCATAGAATAATTCTGCAGGTTGCGGGTGGGAGAACGGTCCATCCGTCTTCTGTCATCATGCAATGGTTTGCCTCGGTGTATATTAACCCGAGACTTGTCTTCGCGGGGTCCTCGCCCGGAAACCCGAGGGAGGGACCGGTGTGGTCTGGCCTTGCTTATTGCGGGGCACCGCATTCTGATTTCAAATCCGGCTGGGTGGTGGCTAAACTCT
This sequence comes from Aspergillus stella-maris, assembly GCF_047715825.1. NCBI lineage: Eukaryota > Fungi > Ascomycota > Eurotiomycetes > Eurotiales > Aspergillaceae > Aspergillus > Aspergillus stella-maris. The sequence goes on along the minus strand of NW_027396867.1, from coordinate 135,039 downwards.
AGAGGCGTGTCTTTAAATGAATTCAAGTGAAACTAAGTGACTACAAGGAAAAAATGAATCGTAAATCGTATCTGATTATTTCTGATATGTTTTTACATCAAGCACTTGGCGACATGGGATAGATACACTCTGGAGCCATTGCCACGATCAAGCGGGATAAACGCAATTTGTTCATGATATCATATCGCTAATTTAACCGAAGAGAGCGTCACCCAGGCGGTAGTGCACCGTCTTGATCTGGGTGTAGTTCTCGAGGGCGTAGGAGCCGAGCTCACGGCCAAGACCGGACTGCTTGAAGCCACCGAAGGGAGCCTGGTAGGAAATGAGGTTGTAGCTGTTGATCCAGACGGTACTGCGAGATGTTAGCACAGATCGATGCACATTGGATTGTCAAAACTTACCCAGCCTTAAGAGCGTTGGAGACCTTGATGGCGGTGTTGACGTTCTTGGTGTGGACGGCAGCAGCAAGACCGTATTCGGTGCCATTACCGATCTTGATGGCCTCAGCCTCGTCCTTGAACTTCTGGACAGTAACGACAGGGCCGAAAATCTCCTCCTGGGCGATCTTCATGTCGGGAGTAACGTCGGTGAAGACAGTAGGCTGGATGAAGTAACCCTCGTCACCGTGGCGCTCACCACCGAGAGCGACAGTGGCACCAGCCTGCTTGCCGTGGTTGATGTACTCCATGATGCGGTCGAACTGGAGCTTGGAGACCTGAGGACCCTGGAAGGTGTCCTGGCCGAAGGGATCACCGAGCTTGTTCTGAGCAGCACGCTCCTTGAAGCGGGCAACGAACTTGTCGTAGATACCCTCCTGGACGAGGATACGGGAACCGGCACAGCAGCACTGGCCGTGGTTGAAGAAAATACCGAAGTTGGACCAGGAGATGGCGTTGTCAATGTCGGCATCGTCGAAGACAATGTTGGGGGACTTGCCACCAAGCTCAAGAGTAACCTTCTTGAGGTTGGACTTGGCAGCGGCCTGGAGGATAGTACGGCCAACAAGGGTAGAACCAGTGAAAGCAACCTTGTCAATGTCCATGTGGCTGGAGATGGCGGCACCGGCAACACGGCCGAAACCAGAGATAATGTTGATAACACCAGGAGGGAAACCAGCCTCCTTGATCAACTTGGCAGCATAAAGAGCAGACAGAGGAGTCTGCTCAGCAGACTTGAGGACAACAGTGTTACCAGCGGCAACAGCGGGACCAATCTTCCAGGACCACATGAGAATAGGGAAGTTCCAGGGGATGATTTGACCGCAAACACCAACGGGCTCGTGGCGGGTGTAGGTAAGAGTCTCGGGGTTGGTGTCAATGGTCTGACCGTGGATCTTGTCGGCCCAGCCGGCGTAGTAGCGCAAGCAACCAATAGCGTTGGCAGTGTCAACCTTGGCCATGGTGAAGGCCTTGCCGTTGTCCAGAGCCTCGATAGCAGCAAGAGTGTCCTGGTCGCGCTCCATCAAATCCGCAAGCTTGTTGATCAGAATGCCTCGCTCAGAGGGGGTGACCTGGCGCCATGAGCCCTCGAAGGCAGCGCGGGCAGCAGCAACGGCAGTGTCAACATCCTTCTCGTTGGCCTCGTGGACGGCGACGATGGGCTTCTCGTTGCTGGGGTTGATAGTCTCGAAGGTCTTGCCCTCGGAACCCTTGACGAACTCGTTGTTAATGAACCTAGTAGTCACGAGAAGTTAGAGATGAAGATGGTGGCAAAAGAGGGGAAGAGCGTCATACAGGCCGAGAGGCTGCTCGTACTTGACCGCGGGGGTCTCGATGGTGGTGAACAAAGACATTGTGAGGGGAGAGTGATCTGGGTATCTTAGAGAGAGGAGAGATGAAGAGTAGGAGAACCGGACCAGCGGGGGAGACGAAGGTTAATAAATGATAGATAGTTGGAGGAAAACAGTCCAAGGGATAAAAGAGGGGAAGGAGGGGACCGTCCAGTTCCATACACGCAGGAGAATTGCACCGAAGCGGTAGCAGCCCAGTCCCCCCCAAATTACGTTGCGGCCCACCTTAGCAGTACACCATGATTTCATTCCCCTCGGTGTCCACTGAGCTGCCGAGGTGGTATTGGTAATTGGCAGCTTTGAAACTTTCCACCGCCACGAACTGCTAAACATGCGGGGTCCTTGCCACCGGGGCTGTATTTGATACGTCATGATACACCGCTTGGCATCGGAGTCCCTCCGCTACTATACAAGCTAAGAGTACCTTGCTGTTTTTGCAACTCGGCCGACATAGCAGTACTGATACTGTTAGATTTGCTGATTAGAAGCTGTAGTTTGTGATAAGAATTGATTCATTAAACACCAGGGTTATAGAGGTGGATTAGTAACCACGTGCTGACCCTCCGTCCCCAAATCCATCCTTAACCCCGGCTTTTCCCCCTCACTCCCAAGCTGCTGACGGCCAAATGACCCGCTAACCCGCGGAACTGTTGCGGAATCTACCTACAAGAACCGTCTCTATGCGTTGCATGGATTTAAACTCTACTTTGTTGATCAAGCTCGAGCAGATGATCTACCTACTAAAATGTACACCAAAAGCCAAGTTTCTTGCGTACTAATGCGCCCTAGTCACCCCGGTCCTGGACTTTCCACTGCTCCGGGTCAAGCTTCAGCCCAAGGCTTGACAAGCTTGCAGCTTATAAATTCTCAAAACCTTGCGCCAACTGATGACTTTTTCCTTTGCTAATGTAATCCAGCTCATATCTGTGTTTGTCGCCCCCAACCGAAGCTATGATGGCGCACAGTGTTCGGCCGGGGTATTTTAGCCTACGTCTGGTGACTCACAGAGTCGCATTGATCCTTCTTCTACTGCACCTATAAATCAACTTGAATGTTCACGCTTGATATCAGCAGCCTATGATAGAATAAAGTCCATCAATGGTGTTGGCTGGGATTCCAATAGGCGGCCACGCAGTTTCGGAGTTGGAGACCTTCTCCGCCCTGTGATATAACACTTCTCACCTCCAACACTATCTCACCTACGCTTCTGTCTCGTCTGTCATCTTCGAATATTGCAGAATGCCCAAGTTTTACGACTCAATCTCGCCAGATCTTCGTGACTGGGCTCTGAAGCAGAAAATCTTCTTCACTGCCTCTGCTCCACTTTCAGGACAGCATATCAACCTATCTCCCAAAGGACTTCCCGATGCTTCATTTGCTATTCTAGGACCTAATGAAGTAGCCTACGTTGATGCTACAGGGTCTGGCGGCGAGACAATTAGCCATCTGCGCGAAAATGGCCGCATCACCATCATGTTCTGCTCCTTCGACGCAGCTCCCCGCATTATGCGATTCTTTTGCACTGGCTCGGTCATTGAATGGAGCGACTCAGAATTCAATCTATACCTCGAGCGCATGGGAGGAAAGAGCTTGGTTGGAGCTCGTGCAATTATCCGGCTGAATGTTTTCAAGGTTCGTCCACACCCTTCTCTCTCTTGAGTGAGGTTCTAACACAGTCTGAACTAGGTGCAAACCTCATGCGGGTTCGGCGTTCCCCAGCTAGCTCTGTCCTATGACTCAGAAACAAATGAGCCCAAGCCATACCTTGAAGACCGCAAGACTCTGAGCAACTGGGCGGGCAAGGTAGTAGAGGCTGGTGGTATCCGCTCGTATCAGAGCGAATGGAACAGCCGCAGCTTGGATGGGCTACCAGGGCTTCGAACAGCGCTGCAAGATAGTGGGCAGAGCGTTCAGCTAGCCAAGTTCAGCAATTGGACTCGTTATCATCGTGATAAGATTGAGTTTGTGAAGACCTCTGCGTTGTTGCTGTTTGTTGTCATGGCGATTTTGCAGTGGGCGGGTTTTATTGATTTCTATACGATCCATTAGTATAGCGCTCCTTGTCATGAAATATTTCTCACTCAACACTTTTTCCCGTCGAGTATGGATTTCACGGTTTTTCTATTACTCCTACTTTGTCACTTATATGATCGCTCTTTCTTTCTTTGGCCAACCCCGCATCACCAAACCGACGACCTCGGCCTCATCTTTCTCTCCGACAACGATTTTGTCGACTATCTTTACTCCTAGATAATCTCAGTCCAAATGGCTCATATCTCACCTAGTTTTATTTTTATCTAATTCATCTTGAAGATACTCCTTGAAAGATTTCAGCAGCGCATCTGACCGTCATCCACCATGGCCTCACGACCACTTCGCATCGCAGGTACGTCTCACACAACACAAGAGTACAATCAATCTAAAGAACACCCAGGTGCTTCCGGCTCTGCATCAGACAGACGCCATGCCATCGCAGACTTTGCCTCGAACTACGCCATTGACCCGGTGGACGTGATAATCGCCGACTTCATGAGTGAAGCGAACATGGCAGTCGGCGCTGGGCGACGAATAGACCAAGAACATACTAAAAGCAAATCGAGCGCAGAGGACAACAGTAGCCCACCGGGGTACGAATTGTCGTTTCTCCTTGCTCTCCAGCCGGCTCTGGAGAACCTGGCGAAGTATGGCATCAAGCTAGCAGTCAATGCGGGAAACACGGATACCAAAGGGCTGTATGAGGTTGTGAAGCAGATGGTGAGGGCTAAGGGTTTGAACTTGAAGGTTAGTCCCTCTTTTAGCACACCCTTCGTGAGGATCTGGCCTAAGAAGTCTAGGTGGCTTGGATATCTGGAGATGAGGTCCTATCCACAGTGCAAACGGCACTAGCTTCAGGGAAGTCAACGTTCAAGAACATCTATACCGGCGAGGTACTCTCAGACTGGTCGTGTGAGCCGATCTTTGCGCAGTGCTATTTAGGTGGCCTCGGTATATCCACTGCTTTTTCTGAGGGAGCTGACATTGTACTTTGTGGACGGGTGTCCGACGCCTCCCCGGTCATTGGAGCAGCATACTGGTATCATAATTGGCAGCGGAGCGACCTCGACCGGCTGGCGAATGCCTTTGTCGCTGGACACCTCATTGAATGCAGCAACTACGTCTGTGGCGGTAACTTCACCGGCTTTAAGGATCTTGAAAAGGTTGGCAAAGATGGCTGGTCCAGCATTGGCTACCCTATAGCTGAAATATCAGCCGATGGAAAAGTGGTCATTACAATGCAGAAATATGCTACCGGCGGCGCTGTCACAGTTGACACTTGCACCTCCCAGCTGCTATATGAGATTCAAGGACCCTGGTACTTCAACTCAGACGTCACAGCTATTCTAAACGACATCTCCTTTGAGCAACTTTCTACAAACCGCGTCGCCCTCCACGGCGTCCGTTCCGGCCCACCACCTCCAACTACAAAAGTTGGGATTACAGCCCGCGGCGGCTTCCAAGCTGAAGCATCCTACTTCTTAGTCGGGCTAGACATCGACGCCAAAGCGCGCATGCTTGAAGCTCAGATAAGACACCTTCTTGCACCGTACAGTTGCAAATACACAGCCCTAAGATTTTCTACGCTGGGCTCCGCCCCCCAGAATCCCAGTACGCAAAACAGCGCTACTGTTACATTCCGTGTTATCGTTCAAGCTCGGCATGCCGAAGACATAGCGCCGAATAGCTTCTTACGCCACATCACAGATAACATCATGCAGGGGTACCCGGGGGCTACCTTCCACCTGGACATGCGACAGGGGTACCCGAAGCAGATTTTTGAGTATTATGTTACGCTCTTGCCGCAAGAGGACGTGAAACACCAAGTGCATCTTCCTTCCAAGGCGGACAAAGTCATCAATATCCCGCCTCCGCCAGAAACAAGGACTTATCCACTCCAACAACCCGTGACCATTCTTGACCTTGATAGCCACCGTCACACCGACTCCTCACCATCCAAGACGCAGTCCCCATCGACGATCTCTTCTAGCCCTGTCCCACACCCAAACCTGTCGAAACCGTCAAATACAACAAATTCACTCCAAGGACCCACAACCCGCGGCCCGCTTGGCTGGCTTGTCCACGCCCGCTCCGGCGACAAGGGGCCCGACGCAAACTGCGGTTTCTGGGTGCGGCACGCCGATGAGTACGACTGGCTCCGCGAGACGCTCTCTCTTGAGAACATAACGGAGCTGCTGAATTTGAATTTCGGCGGTGAGATTGAAACCAAGATTGGCACCGAGGTCGGCGACAAGAGCGGAGTTCGAGGAAATGGAGATTGGATAGACGAGAGAGCCAATGGCAACGCTAGTAATACGAGCGTGCGCGCAAATGCAACTCGGTCTGAAACTAGAACTGGGACTAGAATGCCCATCGAACGCTTCGAGCTACCCCATCTTCGGGCGGTACATTTCCTTTTCAGGAACTTGCTCGACCGCGGCGTCTCTGCCACGACAGAGGTGGATTTCTTGGGGAAGAATGTTGCGGAGTTTTTGAGGAGTCGGTTTGTCGACTTGCCGGTGAAGTTCTTGAATAGGGGTAGGCTATGATAATACTTTCGTTTCGTGAGATGTGAGTTGGGTGCCAGTTGCTAGTCTGGCAAGTAAGTATGGCTGTATGATTAAGGTATACGCTATATGTGGTCCAAATAGGCCAAGATTTTATTGATTTATTAGGGCCGCATGGATCTATGCAAGACATATTGCGGCATCATAAAGCTGGTACCTAGCTAGATTTGCAATGGGAGCTAGAAACATAGCCGACACCGCTAGAAGCTCCGTAGAATGATAGTGAGCTTGACTGTTCACTGTACGGAGTAGCTCAACGCCTAATGATCCATCGCGACTACTCTAAATCAAGCAGGAGAGCTATTCAGCACGTGGACAGCGGACGCCCCGTTCTGCAGATCATACTTGGATACAATCATACTAGCTAGCATGTTAGTAGCAGTAAAACCTGAAAGAGCAGAATATCTGGGTATTCATACGACAGTAATTATCAATTTGAAGGGGGTATTGTCACCGTCACTATCACTATGCATTATGCGCTGTTTACTGTTCATTATTCGTCCCCGAATCCGGAGTTCGCTCAACTATGCAAACCCACTTACTAGGACATTGTGCCCTACCCAGCCCTATCTCGACCTTCAAGCCCTACCTCCTCCGCCGATTACTACTAGGCATCGGCTCAAACCCATCACTATCATCGATATCCTCACTCAGCACACTCACGCTCCTCGTCGTGCGATTTGGCCGCATAGAGCGCGTGTTACTGCTTGCCGCTGACGCTCCAGCTCCAGCAGCCGCACGCTGACTCGATTGCGAACCAACAAAGTCAAGCGTTAATTGCTGCGTTGCTTTTCCTCGCCCTGCGCCGCGGCGGGTCGTTGTAGTTGCCGTTTGACTGACTGTGTTTGAAGATGGGGCCGGGGAGGGCGCGGTTCGTTTCGTTGTTCGGGTGGTCGTGGTTTTGGTTGTTTTTGGTGGTGCTTTGGCTTTGGTTGTTGCTGCTGTCTTGCGTCCTTTAGAGGGTTGTTTGACGAAGAGGGCTTGGGAGTCGTCGTCTTCGGAGGGTTCGGAAACGTCGGAGGAGGATAGTTTTATAGGTGCTGAGGGTTTGTCGTTGTCGTCGTCGTCTAGCATTACAACGTCGTCTTCTTCTTCTTCTTCTTCGTCTTCTGATACGGTGCGACGGCCGCGTCCTCGGGTCGTGGTTGTTGCCTTTGACGCCGCAGGTTTCCGCGTTGTAGCGGGTTTAGCGGCTGTTTTGCGCGTTGATGTTGTTGCGGCGCCGGCGCGTCCACCTCTTCCACGACCACGGCCACGTCCTGAGGTCCTCACAGCCGAAGCCTCAGTGCCATCTTCACCAGCCTCAACCTCATTCGGGTCCCCGCCCTCATTGTCAGAATGAATAAGCGCACCAGGCTGATCCTCCCAGGACTCATCAAAATCACTGTCCCAGTTCTCAGGCCTGGGCTTGAACCGTTTTCTGCCTCTTGTGCGCTTCGTCGCGCCCTTGGAGAACATATCTTCCATTTTAGTACGATATTTCTCCATGGCCTTTTGGAGGGAACTCTGCTGAGTATTTGCTTCGTCTTCGGCGTCGCTGTCTGCGTCTAGCGAGAGGAGATGCTTGACTTGTCCGTCTAGGGACTCGTTCACGAACATTTCCATCGCGTGTTTATCGTCTTTGTCGATGAACTGGGAGACTGCGTCGCCGAAGGAATTTTGGGGGAGGATGGAGAGGGATTGTGCGGCGAGGAATTCGCGGACGAGTTGTTCGACTTGCACTGTGTCGAGGGTAGAAAGGTGTGATATGGCTTCTTCGTCTAGGCCGTCGTCTTTTTTGCGAGAGGAAGGGTTCTTCTTTTTCCTGTGGAATTGGACCACGTCGTTAACGTTGGCGACCTTTCCGACGAAGCGGTTCGAGAAGCGTTGCGGGTTTTCGCAGTCGTAGCTGCCTCCTTTTGGGGTTGATGTTTCGACTCGTAGGCGGATGAGGGGAAGGGGGACTTCTAGTTCCTCGTCGTCTCCGGCTTCGTCGCCATGGAGCTCGAGCCAGTCGGCTTTGGCTTCTTCGATGAGTTCTTCGACGATTGTCATTAGGAAGCGGGTGACTTCTGTGCGGTTGTTTTCCTTGCGAGCTAGTTTCTGGGCTCCCTTTTCTTCGGAGAGGATGATTTCGCGCATCACGAAGGGGCGGACGGATTTGAGCCGGATCGGCTCGTAGTGCATTTCTTTGCCTGTGATGCTTAGGATGGCGACGTGTTTTGGCACGGCTTCACCGGGGACTAATGATGTTGCCACTGATGAACCGGGTTGCATGACGCGGAACTTTGTTTCGGGGTTCATGCGCGGGTTGATCAAGCTTTCGTGTTCGTGGCCCCATATGACAAGGTCGAGGAATTCAGGGAGGAAGTTCTCTGGGAGATAGCCGGTTTCTGTATATGCATGGTGGTTTTGATGAACGCAGATCAGGTTATACCAGTCGTCTTTCTGGATTCCAGGTCTGAAGAATTTGACCTTTCCATCTCGAAAAGTGCGAAATAACCGCTCGTCTCGCACGTTACTCATTCCGTAGAGCGCCAGTTTCGTTCGACCTTTCTGCAGCAGTACGGGCTTGAGCTGGATGTTGTCCGACTCCGGCGTCCGTCCATAGTAATTCAGTAGACCCGATACTTGAAGGATATCCAAAGCGGCAAGATGTCCCTCGCCAGATGGATCGTCATGGTTTCCATGGATAGAAAAGATGGGAATTCCGACATTGATATCCAGATCCTCATAGTTGGCATGGTTAAAAGCACCTTGAAAGTTCTCACTAGCATCACTAAGCAATTCAAGCTCGCAAGGCTTATCACCGAGACAGTTCATGCGGATGGAGCGCATCACTTGGTACATTGATTTTCGGGATGGCTTGTTCTCGTGGAAGAGGTCGCCTGCCAATAACACCATGTCGACATCTCGTTCTTTGGCTAGACATAGCACTTCATGGAAGCTCTTCCAGCTGTCGTCGCCTCTGATTGGGTCTCGCTCATTGTAGCCGACATGGTTGTCTGTTGAGACGAGGATGCGGATCGTTTCCGCGTCTGGAAGGTATGAGCATGATTTTTGGAAATTTGAGAATCGTAGGTCCTTACCTCCTAGGCTGGTCATTATAGCGTCGTTGATCCGAAATCTTGAATTTTGGCTCAGCGGCCCTCAATATAGACAGACCGTCGGGGTAGTAGGTAACCACCGACTTCAGCAGCTGTTGCTGCCTGGCGGCAACTTCTTGGAGCAGAATCAATGGCAGACTAGCAGTCCATACGGGTAATACGATAGCTGCCTCCTTAAGCCTCAGTTCAATTGATGAAAGACGTACTTGCGACAAACGAGATCATATGCAGCTCTCATGGTGGCAGACACGCTCTGGAACCGCCACGGCGCGAGATCACGTGCGCAACGCGAAACCTGCAGCGATGGAGTCGCCTCCGTCACTCTCCGAACACCTTCATCTATCTCCCCTCCTCGTTACCCTCCCTTCATTTCCCTCTCCCTGAACATCGCACATCCTCACAAAGCTCATCGCCTGTTTCGCACGTTTACTACGCTCTCCTCGCTTCTCAACCACCCCGACTGATCCAGAACTGTACCTGGCTCAGTCGTCATCGCTCTTATCTATCACCCCGCGACCACCTTATATGCAATCAGGGCCTTCTGACGTTTCCAACCGTCCACCTACAATAGAACAGTCTTCAGACCTCTTCCATTCCACCCAGCATGGACATGATCTCTATGGTGACTCTCGAGTCTCTGGCCGTCTTCCTGAAGACGCCGGAGACTCTGACTCATCAGCAGGCGACGCATCGGTCGTAAACGAGTTCTCACCAGCTGGCAGCCGCTTCGGCGATTACGAGGATATCCATCGGAGTCAGTCAGATGTTGGGTTCATAGTGATACCTTCGGCAAAGGGGTCGAACTTTTCTTTGGATGCGATTCCTAACGGTGCGTCTCGGCCAATCAGCGCCACCAACTCGCTCATGTGTCTAACATTTGGTTCCAGAGGTCTTAACCCATATTTTATCCCACCTGCCCCCGCAGGCTCTCTCGTCCATTGCTTTGGTCTCGCGCCGGTTCCATAGCCTCGTCACTACCCCTCATGCGTGGAGGATCGCCTTCTCCCGCTACTTCCCTGGCCCCTCGGCCTTGGAAGACGCCGCGGACAGCGATCGGTTGACGTCAGATAAGCGATACTTCTCGAGACTCACTGCATTGGCGTCGTGGAGAAGCGAATACATTCTGCGAACTCGATTACTGCGATCATTGTCTCGGGGTAAGCCAGGCCAAATCGGCATCTCCAAGAAGAATGCGCAGGTTCGGTCTGCGTCGGTCCGCAACGGCAGCGCGATTGCGACCTATACTTCCCAGCTGTTGTACCCCGTCAGCCACCTGAACGGAACGTTCGGGAACGACTCTTCCAAGAAGGAACCTCTCTTCATCCATGGGGCCTCGGAGCAGTGCGCTGTTACTGCAAGCGACCCCTCCACCGTCAAAGTTGGCACTTGGGGCTTAGCTGACCATAACTTCTCGCGCCACTTCGCCGACTCGTTTCCCGGTGAAGTTGAGTATGGACTTGGGTCTGGAAATCTCGTTGGAGTACCCAACTCAATGGATGTCAGCCAGCCTTTCGGTATGATTTATGGCGAAGGATGTCCACAAGGGCGCATCTACTATCTGTCCACGGCTGAGCAAAGAGGCCGATTCATGGGTCTCCTCAGCGACGGAAGCTCCCATCCGCAATTCGGTATTCCTGCTATAAACCATATCACAACCGCCATCACTGCAGTATGGATCGCGAAATCGTCCGAAATACTCAAGTTGACTGGCGGTCTGGTTGGAATGCTGTCAGGTACTTCGTCGGGCATTGTCACTGCCTATGCGCTAGGGCCTCACCCCACCTACGAGAAACGATTCGAAAGGGGCCAGACTACGGCTCGCTGGGTTCTTAGTCCTGGTGTACCAATTGTTTCTATCGCGGTGGATGACAACTTCTCCCAAAAGCGTCAACGGCAGGGTCGAGTATGGGCGGCGGCGCTCAATGCATTAGGGGAGGTGTTTTACCTTTCTGATCTACCTCAGCAAACTGATCCTATGCCGACTAACATCACACCCGAGGCTGCTGAGCAGTTGGCTTGGAAGACCGGACGTAGTGTTCGGTGGGAATTGGTTGAAGTCAGCAGACGTGCCGCTCGGCCGGATCCGTTCAATCGCGAGCTCGTCGACGGAAGCTACAGTCCACGGTCATCATCGGATTCTATGAAGCTTAGCGACGACCAGATAGCGGCTGAGACAAAGGAAATCGAGCGATTTATGTCCTTCAAACCAAAGCATTTCCGCAAGGTTTGTGAAGGTTGGGACATGAGACGTGACCTCATAGTCGACTTTGCTGGTGGCGATGGTCATATTGCTGGCGAGGCCTTTATCGTGATTCAACGCGGCGATGGCGAAGACCAGAAGGCTATCATTCAGAGATATACTCGTAAGCTCCGACTGTCGCTTCCGCAAGGTCCTGTAGCTCAGTCCTACGCTCCCTCGCCCGCTGTTGCTACCTCATCAATTTTCGGCGGTCCTGCTACCGCTACCACTTCATCTGCCACAAGCAGCTTCCCGCCTTCACGAGCCTCTGGTCAGGTCAATCAAACCGTTTGCTCTCCCTCAAATACCGAATGGTATATCACAGATTTCAACTTCGGGGGCCGCAAGTCCTTGCAAATCACGACAAGCGCTATGGATAATTCGACTTACGCTGTGTTAACACCTGACGAGGACCTTCTCATATCTAGTAGCTCGGAGTCTTCCTCTGCCGTATCGTCGCCCCTACCGCATATGCAACGGTCGCCTGGATCTGAGATCCCAGGCCAGCGCGGACGCTACATCGCGGTTGGCACTTCCACTGGATCCGTCTTTGTCTGGGACATTCGCTCGCCCACGTCAAAGAATGCGGAGATTATCAACTCGATTGCTCCCATCCGTTGTATCTTCACTGAATCGCCCAGAGTCTCTTGTCTCGCTCTTACGTCTTTGTATCTTGTTCATGGTGGTAACGATGGACTGGTGCAGGCTTGGGATCCCCTCGCATCTACCACCCGTCCAATTCGAACTATTAACTCTCGCTTCTCTACGCGCGCACGCCGACGATTAGTTCAGGCTGAAGCTTCCATGAATGGTGTGGGTAACAATTTCTATGCCACCGGTGCTCTTTGCCTCGACCCTGACCCTACTCGTTTAAGGGGAATGGTGGCCCTTGGAACGCACCTTCGTTACTGGTCATACAGTTCCTCCGCCGCAGACGAATACAAAAGCAACAAACGACGACTTCGTTATGGCCAACGAGGCAACAACGCAGCAGGCGGCGGCCAGCAACGGTTCAACAACAGCGGGCGCGGCGCCATCAACGATTACATCCATGACGAGAAAATAGAAATGGAGAGGCAAGCCAAGGCCGACGCGAAGGAGAAATCCCACCTGAGTAAACGCTTCGGGGTCGATCTTCTTGGTCCCGGCGTAAGCGAGGAAGAAATGCTCGCCTATGCGCAGTTGTTAAGTCACGAAGCGTACAGCAGCGAAGCAATGAAACGCGGTGATACAGTGGAAGGTTCTGTCATCAGTACTTCTCCCAGCGACACTGTCGGGCCAAACGATAGTTCCTTTGCACCCGATGAGCTTTCGTCTGCTTCTTCGCCATGCAATGATCCCGTCGATGACCTCGATCCAGAAATCGCGGAGGCTATTCGCCTCAGTCTTTTGGAGGAATTTTCTGCTAAGCCTTCCTTCGAGACGTTCGAGTCGTTTGAGACGCCCTCACCCTGCCCAATCAAATACGCCTCTGGCTCGCCCTCAGGCAAGGGTGCATCCTCTCCAGTCAGGCCCATCGCAGAGAGCAGTCGCCAGCAGGAAATCAATGATCTGGATCTCGCTATCCAGCTTAGCCTCGTTGAGACGCACGGCCATGGTCATGACTATGACCAGGATTACATTCAAGACTCCACGCCCCAGGAGGATAATGAATTCCCATCGCTACCCGTGACTTCACCGTCTCCATCAGCTAAAGGCAAAGGCAAGACGCGGATGGTTTGGTAAACTGGTGATGGTAACTGTCGACTGACATTTGACTGGCATATTAGTTTGTAGTTACTGTTGACTTTGTTTCTTGTCTTGCGTTCTGTACATTTCGATTTCGATAACCATTCAATCGCATCTTGCTGTTCATTTATACCTGTCTTCTGGTCTTGATAGAAATTAGTTCTTCAGGTCTTACGCCACTTCCCACCAAAAACATGATCAGGTATTTGCATCAAACGTTTTAGTCTCTTCTCAAAGATACATCATTGTCAAGTTGGGGATATATTCTGGCGCCCGCGGCCTCTCATCACGTGGACTGAGCTAGGGCTTGTTTACCGCACTGGATACCACTCGAACTCTGTGCTTAGATCATTAGAAATCATGGATTATTGCATTTACATTATAGAAGCATCAAAAATCGTGGATGATCCCTGACGGAGATACCCGGTAGAATTGCCGAAAAAAAGGTGAAGTCAAAAAAAAGTCAAGACGACGTTTTAAGAATGAGATAGATACAAGTAGAAAGACTGAGGACAGCGCAAAAAAAAAAGAAAGACAAAAACCTCGAGTTGACAGGCCAAGAGGGAATTGTTTACAGCATGACCAGAGCGAAGAGGGAAGCGGCAACGGTGGCCAGACCGACGGGGACAGCGACCATTCCAGCGGCGTTGTCGCCATCGTCGCCGGAGTCACCAGAGCCAGATCCAGAGCCGGAGCCGGAACCGGAGCCAGAGGTGGTGGTGGTAGAGCTGTTGCCGGGAAGGTTGGATGCGCCGTCGGCAAGGACGTTCAGACGGAAACCGGTGACTTCCTGGCCTTGGTGGTTGTAGACGGTCTGGGGAATGTCCTCGGACTCAACGTCAACGAGCTTACCGGCGTCGACACCATCGTAGCCGTCGTCGATCAGCTTCTGGACACCAGGGGGCTTGGCGGGAAGGGTGAAGTTGCTGCTGAAGGTGCCGTTCTGGATGAGGTCGGCGCTGCACTTGACGGACTCGATGTTGGTGTGGCTGGCGTTGGAGGCCGTGATGCGGTCCAAGTCGAGCTGGGCGTACTGGTCCTGGAGGTTCTCGAAGTCAACGAGGAGAGTGATGGTTCCGTTGTCGTTGAGCTTGACGAGACCGTAGTCGTTGTCTTCCTGGGTGTACTCGTAGACAAGACCACCGGAGAAGGCCTGGGTCATCTGCTCGCCGTAGATGGCCTGGACTTCAGTGAACTCACGGGGCTGGACTTCGTTGCAACCGTACTCGGAGAAGAAGACGGGGATGGTGGTGTCGCTCATCATCTCAGTAAGGACATCAAAGCCAGAGCTCTTGTAGCTGGCATCACCACACCAGGAGTAGGAGTTGAGACCAAAGAAGTCAGAGTGAGAGGTCTCGTAGTCCTCATCCTCGCACATGAAGTAGTTCAGGGTGTCCTCGAGGATGGGGCGGATATCGGCAGCAGAGTAACCGACCGGGATGGAACGGTCAAGGTGATTCGCAATGTACTCCTTCATGTCACGTTGGACGGCCTAAAGCTGGATTAGCATGGGAGATTTTTCGAGCAAGCGCCTGGAGATGTGGCATACACGAATGTACTGAGGAACCTCCTCAACACTGTCCTCGTTGATAACCTCGTTTCCAGCGAAGAAGGCCAGGGTGTTGGGGTAGTCCTTGAAGGCCTCGATGATACCGAAGACCTGGCCGTAGTAGTCCTTGTTGTAAGTCTCCCAAGGAGCGGTACGGTCAATGTAACCGGGGTAAAGAGGCGAGTTGACATCGAGAATCATGTAGATACCGGCGGCATTGAAAATAGAGACACACTCGTCGTGGTTAAGGTCGGGCGACAGGTTGTAGATTCGGATAGTGTTGACACCCAACTGCTGCATGATGGCAGCATCACGCAGACACTCATCGCGCTCACTGAGAGGATCGGTCTTCTTGTTGACGGCTGATGTACCACCGGGCTGGTAACTGTTGGAGAAATGCGACGATCAGCACCACCGCTTTCTCAACCAAGTAACGAGATCGAATATCCCCCGAGAGATCTATATAAAATTGTAAATCCTTACTCGATACCAATGATCTGGAATCGATCTCCAGTCTCACTGTTGACAAAGTCCTTTCCGCGGACCTCAACAGGAGTAACAGCGGCTGCGGTGGTCGCAAGAGCGCAAACCGCGGCGAGAACGCGACCGTAGCTCTGCCATTGTCGTCAGTCCTGATTTCTGGTCGCGAGCAATGTATAAGGAGAACAAACAGGAATCATTGTGATAATAATCGAGCGACGCTATGTAACGCTTCTGAATAAATGTTTGATGTGGCTGAGGTGAACGATTGTATAGGGTGTTCCCCGGGAAGACCCTTAAATTCGGTTTTGAAGGAGTGACAGCGGCTCTGGTGAGACCGGGAAAGAACGAGTGTCGGTAGTCAATAAAAACCCTAAGGTGAATAAAAGTCGTCAGGAAGAAGAAAAGGCGTTGAAGAAGCGATGGAAGAGTGAGTAAAAGAGAAAATCACGAAGAGATACAGACCATGGAGCCAATTAATAGAGGGTCAGGGTCGCCCCTCGACACACCCAAGAAAGCGACAAGCCCGAAACACAAACAAGAGCTCGGCGGGCTGGGCAGTAATCATCGCTATCAGCGCGCAGCCACTGAATTAACGCGATGGTAAAACTAGGGTGCTGGGCGGGGGCGATACCCAGGAGCTATGAGCCTATGTCTCGTCCAAGAGCCCACCAGCGATCCACCTCTGGTAAGTCCCCTGAAAGGGACTTATCAATTGGAGCTTGGCATCCATGGGATGGTGGAATCGGCAGTCCGCGGCGCTGAGGAAACCCCAGCAGAAGATGATCTTTTTTGAAGTCCAATCGCAGGTGTGAACGCGAAAAAATAAGTTTGCGAGATGATCAACGGAGAACTAACGGAACGGAGGTTGTTGGATGGTGCTCTCCCCTGTGCTACCCAAACTCGCAGCACGTGAGCTCAGCTTATGCAAGTCAAGTCAGAGAAACATTATTGCCCTTATTAAACATAATCTATCATCATGCGATTTTCTCACTGCAACTACAAGTCTCTAAAATACAGCCCGGTTCCCTTATAAGGGCTCCCAGGGAAATCAAAAATAACACAAGCTGCCAATCCCAGCAACCCACAAAATCATCGGGGGAGGACGAAACCGACAAAGAAAGGGGTAAAAGTTGGATGAGGACAAGACAAAGTCATGGCGCCGAGAAAATACCAAGGAGCCCGCCACGTCGGACCAGGCGCCAAGGCGTGATGCAGCTATACAGGGAAACGGAAAGATGAACAGTAGTGGAGAGGTTGTCCACGCCCAAGATCGTGGCATAATTATAACGTCAAGAGGGCCCATTGTTTGGAAGAATGACCAGGCCACGACCCAGCGTGAGCCAGAAACACACAAGAAACTGAGAAAGGCGTCGGCGGGCCAAAGGTCTTATGCCGAGAGAAAAGTGGGCGGACAGGGAACAAGAGGCGTGGCGCGCTTATTCGACGCCGTGGTGGTCAGCACTGCCACCTTCGCCAGTGAAGCTACCGCCGAGCTTGAGAGAAGGGTCCAGAGCAATCATCTCGGCCAGAACCTCCAACACTTCCTTGGGAACAGTCTTGTCGTATATAGAGATCAGGTCCTTCGGCTGAGGGTAAACCTTGAGCGCCTTGTAGAAGGACAATGCAGCATCGATCTTGTCGGCACCTGGAATCGGAAACTGAGCTGCTGATATCACTATCGAGAGAATTTGATAAGCATACCTTCTGAGCAGAGACCCTCGCCCTTGGCGACCTGGCCCATGAAGTACGACTCCTTCTCCTCGAGATCAGTGGGGAATCCCTCCTCCTTTGCTTGCTGCAGGGCCTTCTTGATCTGCTCGCGTTGCTGCGCGCCTTGGGCTTCAGCCTCCTCCTTGACAGCGCGCGCCAGTCGTCGGTTGTTGCGCTTCAATGATTTCCGGAACTCGGGATCCGTCTGTCTCTTGTGGTCGAAGTATACGACGTAAGCTACGCAAAAGATATTCGGGTTAGCATCGGTTTGTATAGATGGAAGGATAACCGAGATGAGCCTTACCCAGAAGGCCGGTGATGATTGTTCCGACGGAAGCGACGGCGAGCGTTGAGGACTTCATGATGACGCGTGTGTAGATAAGACGAAGGGATGTCGTCAGGATATGGAAGATGCAAAATAGATATGTAATCTAAGAAAACACGTCTTGTGTGATGAAGGTACCGAACGGTTGT
This sequence comes from Aspergillus stella-maris, assembly GCF_047715825.1. Taxonomy (NCBI): domain Eukaryota; kingdom Fungi; phylum Ascomycota; class Eurotiomycetes; order Eurotiales; family Aspergillaceae; genus Aspergillus; species Aspergillus stella-maris. Next base: position 117,380 of record NW_027396867.1, on the reverse strand, counting down.
TTGCGCTGGCTTGAAAGCGGACCTCGAAGCTCTTCGGCGTCATGACGGGAAGCTGCGATGGGATATTTTTGACGGAGGCCTGGGGGATCATCATTGTTCCGCCTCGGCGTTATTCTCCTGCTTGAGCTGCCACATCGGACACTACGACACCTCCGAGTCTATAACCAAGCTCACTCTTCATTTCGTCCTCGGCGTCGCATCTTTTCGGGTTCTTCTTGCAATATGGAAGGCCGAGGGCTTACCCTCCGCAGCAAGTCGCGCCGCCCCCGTCCCCAGATCAGTGCCCCGAAGCCCATCTCCGGTCCGTTACCCCAGAATCACAAGGCCGCCGCTTCTGGCTCTGGGAATGCATCCTCCACCTCCGATTCACACAATTATGCACAGTCAAATGCTGCAACGTCCGACCTAGTCAAGCGACGATACTCTACTCGGTTTAATCAAATCCCTGACCTTGATGGCGCCCCTCCGGTACCGAGTGTACCGCAAGTGCCGTCCGCTTATGCGGGACTCGGACCCCCGCAAGCAAGCCGCAAACCCTCGACAGCGCCGTCTGGACCACCAGAGGTTGACTTGAATGTTCTAAGAGATCCAAGTTTGCCAGTCGATCGATGTGAGTTTAGCCGCCCCACTGCACTTTCCGCGAGTTGTGTACTGATTATTTACTCTCCGGCGTCTAGACGTCACCAACCTGCTTGCCAATGCTTCGGAGGACGACATCAGACAATACCAGCAAGATTTGAAGAGGTTAAAGAACCGAACGTCAACCGACCTTCAGCAAAATGTATACCAAAACCGTACTCAGTTCATCCGAATCAGTCAAGAGGCGGACAAACTCAAGGGGGAAATGAAGACCCTCCGGTCTCTCATGTCTGATCTTACAACTGCGCTAGGGCAGACAGCCATAGGAGATGCGCCTAATCCCATGTCCTCTGCAGCAGATGAGCGGATATCCAAGCGCAGCAATCGCAGCTCGGTCGCCAACCTTGAGAGCATGTGGAACGTCCAGCTCCAGACGTTGTGGAAGACCGTCGAAGGATCACAAAAGTTCTTACCTATGGTTCCCGGTCGTCACATTGTTCTTGAGACCGGAAATTGGGCTGAGCTGGACTCCGCGACCTGGAAACCGAGACGCCCTGTTCACATTGTGCTTCTGAACGATCACCTGCTGGTCGCAGCCAAGAAGCGAAAACGAGTGGATCAGAACAATCCCAACCATCGGGGCCCAGTTCCCACTAAGCTCATTGCTGAGGAATGTTGGCCGCTGCAGGATGTTGATATGATTGACCTGGGTGCGAACGTGGGTACTGGAGCTGCGCGCGAGGAAGCCGAAGACCGTGGTATCACGAATGCCATTAACGTCCGCGCTGGCAACAAGCCGTTCACTTATCGTCATGACAAGCGAAACAGCTCTGCCAAAAGCGAGCTTTTGGCTACATTCCGGAAGACTGTAGAGGATCTGCGACGAAACCTCCGCTCGGAGACGGAGACAGCGGGGAAGAACGGCGAAGCTCTTGGATACATGAGTGGTATGAACAACAGGAATTCATTGTTGTACTCGCCGAAACCAGACCTCCAAGAGAACAACGAAAACTCTCGTGACAGACCTGAGGTCCGAATCGACGTTGACGGAAAGCAACAAAACCTACGCTGGGTCGACAACCAAGTAGATGAACTTGACATCGACATTGCCCTTCAACGCTTCGAGGAAGCCGTTGCAAACATTGACCGGTTACGGAAACTGGCACGGGGTCTTAAAAACAACGCTGTCGCGCAAGATGTGATCAACACCAAGGTCGACGAACGAGCCGCCAGATTAGCAGGAATGCTTTCACGGTCCTTGGTCGACACACATTCATTCCCTGTAACAACAAAAACCAACGTCACCTGGCTCACCCGCCTCGGATTCGAAGACCAAGCCCGAGAATCCTACCTCAAAGCCCGATCCGACAACATCTCCAAACGCATCCGGTAAGTTAACTACTCCCTTCATTCATTCCAGTTCTGCAACCTCTAACAACCCTTTCAGAGCATGCATCTTCGAAGGCGACCTCCCCCTCTACATCTTCCAAATCGCCTACGTCTACTTTGCTCTGATCAAAAACACCGTGTCAACATACCAGCAGTGCTTCCCCTCTGTAATGACATCCGCCTGCATCAAATGGGCAAAGCACCACCTCGACGGCTTCAACGCGCTTCTGACCCGCCAGCTAAGCAGTGTCCAGCGTGGCACAACGGTCTGGCAGAAGTGCATTGATGTTGTGCATGAGCAGGCAGGGATTCTGCATGAGGTTGGTGTAGATTTCACAGATTTGGTTGCACGGGGACTAGAGATTACAGAGGAAGAGAAGGCTCAGGCGCCGGAGATGACGAGGTCCGAGACCTTGATTATGGGGTTGGCTGAGGCGGCGAGTAGTAAGGAGCAGTGATGTGGCTCTGTCGGGGGTTGTCTGGCTGGGCCAGTCACCTGATGTTCGTTTAGATACCTTGTTTAGCGGTGTTATTGTCAAGAAGTTCTTGTGGTATGGAGCATGCAGTATAGTGTATATGGTCTCTAGATACTTTTGCACCGCTTATATCAGTTTTAGATCCCGAAACATGAGACTCAATGATGCTATGTACATTTCAGTTTTCTTTTCTAGATCTTCTAGGTCTTCTAGGGCGAAATAGTCGGTCGAGGCAGTCAATCTATCCATCCCAATGCACCAACCATCAACATACGAAAAAACAAAGACACTCGCTGGAGCAGAAAGCAGGCATGCTAGGTAGCTATATAGTACATATCCACAGAAAAAAAAAGTGATTGGGTCTAGAAACTCCACCACTCATAAACATCCTCATCAACCTCCCGATACTCCTCATTCGGCGACCTCCGCCGATAATTCCTCCTCCCGCCAAACCTCTTAAACTCCTTAAACGGCAACCAAGCCATATCCCAAATCTTCTTCTCATTCAGCGCGCTCGTGCTCTTCAGACATCCAAAGCGGAACTCTAGACCCGTCTCATCGTCCTCGTTCGCAGAAGGGAGACGCATATAATGGCGGACTATATCTGGGATTTCCTCACGGACATGCGATATCATAATGAGCGCCTGCTGGTCCGTTAGACCTTCAAAGCGGTTCTCGGATGAGCCGTAGGAGGATTTCAGGGAGGAGATTTTAACAGATGACCCGGTTCCATGCGGTGTTTCGGAGTCTCTGATCCAGGGGTTTTTCCAGCCTCCTCGGCGCGTGGCGGTGGATTTTGTGAATTTCTTTTCGCCAACTTCGAGGAAGTGCATGCATTTGTCGCGGAGGGAGGGAGACATTCCGGAGAAGGGTTCGTCGAGGATGACGATGTCTGGTTTGGAGACGAGAGCGCGGAGGAAGAGGACGACGCGTTGCTGTGGGGTGGAGAGTTGGCCGAAGGTTATGGTGTCTGCGTACTCGATGTCGTAGTCTATGTCTTGCACTGGTGGGCCGCGGTACTTGTTGTCGACCTTGGGGAACTTGTTGTGGTCGATTGAGAGGATGGGTGGCTCTTCCTCGAGGGAGGCTTCGTAGTTGGGGTCTAACTCTGGGCGGAAGAAGCGGATGCAAGCTGTTACGTCGAGGTCGCGGCTGTGGTTGAGGGCTGGTCTGGAGAGGAAGGTTTCTGCGAATGCGGATTCGAGGGCTTGTCGGATTGTGAGCTGGCGGGGGAAGAAGGCGTGGATTTCGGGGGAGGCGTGGCCCATGCGGGATTGGAGTTCAAAGAGGGAGATTGCGGGTTTGCCGGGTTCGGGGAGGCGAGAGCGGCCAAAGAGCTTGATGGGGAGGGAGTAGGCTTGGGGGTGGTCGGATGTGATGAGGGAGAGGAGGGTGGTTTTGCCGGAGCCGTTGGGGCCTAGGATTACCCAGCGATGTCCGCGGCGGACGGTCCAGTGTAGACCTTTTTTGTTCTCGAGTCTGATCTTCTGATTCCAGCCTCCTAGGACGGTTTTCTTGTCATATTTGACTCGGACTCCGTCCATTTCGACGAGGGGCTCGCCGTCCTTGGCCGCGAAGATGTCGACGTTTGGGATATCTGGAGGTGGGACCAAGCCCATATCCCAAAGTAGTTGCTTGTCGAGATAGCCCTTCTTTTCCAATTTCTTTGCCATCTCTTTGTACTCGGTGGTTCTGTCGTCCTTCTTCTTTCGGCCGCCTGTCTTCACACCTATCTTGGACCATGCATCCAAGATTTGCAGCGCCTCCGCCCGAGTACCCTGTAGAAGAACTTGGTTCATCCTTCCGATCAACATAACGTGTGTAATCCATTCAGGAATGTCGTCTTGCGGTCGTAGGGAGAGTACCAGGCGAGGATCACCCTTGGTCGCTAACCGGTTGAGGAGTTCTGAGATACCTCTCACAGTGCCGGGGTCAAGGCCCACTAAGAGCTTGTTAGACAGTGTCTTTTGTACATGCAAACATACGACTTACTAAAAGGGTCATCAAGGAGCAGCAGCTCCGGCTTGTTAAGTAAAGCCTTTGCGATCCGCGCGCGTCTCGTTTGACCATTACTCAAGTTTGCGACGGGCATGTCAAGCAACGCGCCCAGGCGCAGCTCTGTGACAATCTGCTCAAAGAATGCCTCGTCACGAACGCTACCCTCTTTCTCTGAATCCAACGGGTTGAGCGACGTCTGACCTCTCAGGTATTGCTGGACAGTCCAGTCCGTCTCCTCTCGCAGACTCTCATACCGAGCACTCAAGTATGCGCCGCGCGTACCCCCAATGGCGCTCGACCCTTCGCCGCTGAAACCGACATACTGAATCGCATTGCCGGGGTATTTCAGTCGAGGATCCTTCTTCTCGATTTCGTCTGTGAGGAGGTAAGGGTAGCTGCGGCCGTTTGGCGGAAGGCAGATGTGTTTGCCGCGGAGGACATCAATGAATTGGCTTCGTTCCGGGGGTCCGATGACCGCCCAACGCTGATGACCTTCTACACCTAGCGCGTACGGGAAAGTGAAGTTGACTTTGGGGAAGAGCGGGGGGTTTACGCCTTTCGCTTCGTCTTCTTCTGTCGGGTAGTTTTCGTAGAAAGTAGCTCTTTTCAGCTGAATTAGCGGCGGTACAGAGGATGCGGCACGGATGGGAGGTCGGAAGCTGCAGCGACGGACGAGATTCGTCCGCAGTACAGGTCGTCGCAGCATCATTGGCATGGGAAGCTGCTTGTCGGCGAGTTTGCGAGCTTCAAAAAAGGTCCGGTGTCGGCCGCAATTCCGTGGCAGAGTCACGTGCGTAGCCCGCGTGAAGTATGAACTACGACAACAAATGATTATAGATAGAGAACTGAAGTATGGAGCGGAAGCTTATATCTGGATCCAGATGACAATTCTATTGCCCTGGAACGAGCAGAGGGGAACTACGTATAAAATGTGGGATCGGGGAGGAGGGAGACTTCTCCGCAACCCGCATTCTTGCATCTGACAAGCAATTGCACAAGCCCGGGGTAAGATGGCTAGTAAGATCTTCAATTGCTCCAATGGCTGCACTTTGAAGTCTGAGAATCTAATGTCATTGCATGAGTGGAAAAACTTCCCGAGCAATTCCTCCTACTCATAGAAACCTCCAGCATATCTCCGATCCTTGGCCGAGCGGTTCTTATCTCCAAGTATTTCCCATAGCATTACTAGTCTAGCCTAACTGTTCCTCTCGGGAGTCCAACTGCCCTGCCGATCCCACCACGCTCGGGGTCTCGGGGCTCAACATTTTCCCCTGGCCCTGTCTGCCCCTCTCCCGCATCTTCCCTTCCTATACCTACTCTATACAATTTCACCCTTATAGATAGACAAGCAGAGCAAGACAAGATGTCGCTAGACAGCCTCCCCTCCCTCCCGCTCTTCCTCGAGGCAAAGAAACATGCGCTCGCCAACCCCGATAAGATTGCCGTTATCGATACCACCAAGGCCCAGCAATTTACCTTCGCGCAGCTCCTGTCTGATGCGGCCGCGCTGAAGAAGCGCATTCTCGAGGAACTGGATCTTACCGGCACCGGCGACCTGGAAGAACGGCGCGTCGCGTTCCTCGTTCCAAATGGATACGACTATGTCGTTACGCAATGGGCTGTTTGGGCTGCTGGGGGTGTTTGCGTGCCCCTCTGTAAGACCCCGCGATCTGACTCCAATGTGTATGAGAACTTGAAAGTAATAGTATAGCTAACAATTGAACATCAGGCACATCGCACCCCGCCAAAGAACTCCTTTACACAATCGGCGACTCCGACCCAAGTCTAATACTAATTCACCCGACATTCGAAAAGTTCACCACCCCCCTCCGCGAAGGCGCACCATCTTCCGAAACCATCCCTGCACGCCTCTTCAAGCCGCTCACACCCATAATCCAAGCCAACGCGCCTTCAACCCTCCCCGAATTCAGCCCCGTCTATATCCCCGACCGCCGCGCCCTAATGATCTACACCTCCGGTACAACATCTAACCCAAAGGGCTGCGTAACAACGCACAAAACAATCACCTTCCAAGCGCAGTGCCTCATCCAAGCATGGCAATACAGCTCCAATGACAGATTAATCCACGTCCTCCCACTGCACCACATCCACGGCATCATAAACGGGCTCGTCGCGACGCTGCTAGCAGGCGCAACAGTCGAAATGCACCACAAGTTTGACCCAGCCACCATCTGGGGCCGCTGGATGGAGCAAGGCACATCAAGCATGTTCTTTGCTGTTCCCACAATCTACGCGCGACTAGTCGATTATTTCGAGACGAACATCAGGGGGACAGAGAACGAAACGCCCGCTAAGCAGGGCGCGAATAAACTACGCCTGCTTGTCAGCGGGTCCGCGGCGCTGCCAACGCCCATCAAGACCAAGTTCGCCGGTATAACGGGTCAAATGCTCCTTGAGCGCTACGGCATGACGGAGATCGGAATGGGCTTGTCCTGTGGTCTGGACGTTTCGCAGCGCATAGACGGGTCCGTGGGCTGGCCGCTCCCCGGCGTATCAGTCCGGCTCACATCCAAGGAAACGGGCGCCATAATCCCTGAAAGCGATACCGAATCCGATGGGCAGATCGAAGTTAAAGGCGACAATGTCTTTGCCGAGTACTGGCGGCGTCCTGAGGCCACGGCCAAGGAATTCACGGAAGACGGATGGTTCAAGACGGGCGATGTCGCGCGACGGAATGCTGAGGGCGCGTACTTTATCCAGGGGCGCGCGTCGGTGGATATTATTAAGAGTGGTGGGTACAAGATTTCGGCGCTGGAAGTTGAGAGGAAACTTCTTGCTCTTGAGGAGGTGCAGGAGGTTGCTGTTGTTGGTATTGCGGATGAGGAGTGGGGGCAGAGGGTTGCGGCTGTTGTCAAGCAGCGGGAGGGGGTAAGTTCCTCTGAGTTCTTTGAACCGTTCACTGTGTGGCCAATTGATGCTAATGGATTGAACAGACCGCACCATTAGAATTGCAATCTCTCCGAGCGCAACTGAAGCAGGAAATGGCTCCGTATAAGATACCGACGGTGCTGAAGATCGTGGATGGCATTGAACGGAATGCTATGGGGAAGGTGAATAAGAAGACGGTTGTCCAGAAGTACTGGCCTGAGACTTAGACTGGGTTGATAGAGCATGGCATTAAACATTAGATGGATGGGAGCTTGTCTTGGCTCCTGGGGTAGGATATAATAGATATAGAAGCATCATAAACAAATATCCATCACTCTCCGGGTCGCTCGCGCATATGAATTGTCAAACGCCAGGCAATGGCAGTAGTAGTCCTAATCACCTCTCAACATACCCACAACCAGCCCCAAAGCCTCGTCCTTTCTCTTCTCCCTCTCACTACCCTTCTCAACGAACTTATCAAACATATGTCCGCACCCCATAACCCGATGAACAACAACCTTTCTCGGCTCTCCCTGTACATCAATGTGACTGTCCTGGATTCTCTTCGCAAGCTGCTCAGCCTCAGGTCCAAGACAATCGTACTCAGCTGTAACAAAAAGACACCGAGCCGGGAACCGTGCCACGTCGGCATAAGACGGTGACACGCGTGGGTCCTTGAGCATCGCAACTGCACCGGCACTCTTGAGATCAACATTCGCGAGATAACACTCTCTCATGAAATTTCCCGCCCAGGCGGGGACGGAGCTCATGCCACCCAAGGGGGGTTTCAAGCTCTTTTGTCCGCCTTTGTTGCTGTTGTTATTGTTCTTCCCATCTCCATCTCCAGTAACAGCGGCATCAGCTTCCATTTCAGCAAACGACTTCTTCTCACCATACAGAGTGACAGCGTCGAAAACCGGGTAAAAGACAACAAGACTTGAGAATGTGCCAGGCGGGAAATAATTCACCGCAGCGGAAGTCGCGATCTGGGCGCCGGCGCTGAAGCCGCCGATCGAGATGCGAGAGACATCGAATCGCTCAGGCTGAGAGAGGACCCATTTGGCAACAACTACTATGTCCTCAATTGCAGCAGGAGATGGATCCTCGGGCGCAAGGCGGTAACCGACATCAAGGACTGTGTGGTTTGTTTCGCGCGAAATGAAGTGGCAGTAGCTATCGTCGAAGCCCAGGCTGGGCGTTATAAAGCCGGTGCCGCAGGCTGTAATGAGGACCGGACTGGGGGTTGCTGGTTTAAAGTCCACAGAGGAGGGAGGGTGGTAGACGTGAATTTTAATTACGTGGTCTGGGGCCTTTGGCAAGGTTGGACTGGCTTGGGTGGTGGGTGATGTTGCTGGAATGTTTTCGATTAGGTCGGGAGTGGGTTTGGTACGGATTCTGAGACGGCCAATGGTAAGGACAAAGGTGCGGAATAGCTTTGCTAAGACCTTTAGGCGGAGAATGTGAGCCCTTTGGCGAACGGACGACATTCTGACGGAGCGAGTGGTGTCCTGTAGGGGTGTGGAAGATGAGAGAGGGAGAACAACACAGGGAGATCAGGGCGAGTGTAGAAAGGCAAAATATGCAGGTACCGGAGATAGGATATAGGAGATATAAGAAGCGCAGAATAATAGGAACGAAGCAGGCACGGAGTTAGAAGCAGCTGCTGATAGGTAGCTCGGTGAATATCTGGTTTCTGAAACGGAAAGAGCAGATTTTAAGCAGCATTCACTGGTGAACTATTAATAGCGTATACGTGCTTATATCAGGTTGGTGGATAGTATACACAACAATTGGTTTCTTCTATCAAGGCTTGACAACAGTCATGAAAGGAAGGGTCAGGTTCTTGAAGAAAGTCACCGACTCGTCCTTCCCAATAGTCGTCAAGTCTTCCTCCGCCAGACCGCAGACAGAGGCATACGAGCCGTACTTGCTCTTCTGCTTGGTAACGTATTTGGCATATTGATCCACAGGGCAGCTGCTTCCAGGACCCGAGCGGCAAGACGGTACAGCTGTTTCGACTATTAGATAGAGAGAAGATTTAGGCATGCGAGATTTATTACTTACGGTACACAGCGTCATTGACCAGAATCCGTACATTGATCGAGTTGCCCTTGCGAGCCTTGCAGTTCAAGCGCTCGAATGCAATTGTTCCCCTCATTGGCGAGGTGCGACTGCTAACGAAGATCTACAAAGGTCAGACATTTACTGCTCGAAGATAACGGGATCGTTACCCTATCACTATCAATGCTCCTCGCGGACAGAGGCTCCTGGTTATCAAAAATGCCTAGAATAGAAGCCAGTTCGTTGATTTGGTTGTCATGAGTAAAGGCCACAATGAGAGGAGGCAGAGTCTCGGAGCCACTGCTAGTTTGTGTGGTAGCGTTAGGTCCCTCCTGTAGGAGGTTCACAATGCCCTGAAGGACCGGGTACTGCACCGTCATGTTTGCACCAGCGCCGGCACCTACATATTATCGTCAGTTGCCGGTCTGGTATCATATACAAAGAGCCTACCAGTTCCATAATAGTAGCGCAAGTCCTGGCGATACTCATATTGCAGAATCTCTTCCCTTGTGAAAATATCGCAGAAGGGACTACGGCTTCCTGTGATCTGCGTCTCGAAACCGCAAAGGTAGGGGAAAATAGAGACTTGGCTATCCGTAAGAGTTAGGTTACCGCGGATAAGCTTGTTCAGTCTCTCCGTAATAGAAGGGAGGTATATAGAGTCCCAGGTTGTGGCATAGTCGCCCCCGCTGGCATCTTGAAAGTTAGGGCACTGGTCCGAAGTGGCCAGAGAGTTGCCTGCCGCTCCATCGGCATCCGCATTGATGGAGTAGATGTCAGCATATGATGCGTTCGGTCCAAGGTAGCCACGGGCGAAAAGTCTAGATAAGGTAAGCCCTAATCTCGCTCTCAGAATGCGCTTCAGAGTACCTCGCTGAATCGATGGTTCGTTGGTACTCGTTGGCCCAGAGCAGGAACGGAGTGTTATCGGCATAGAACGTTGGATACCTGAATCGCAGGTCGGCCCCAAGGTTGTACCTGCAATGGTTTCAGCACGATGTTCTCGATAGATGCTGGCGCCCAAGGCTCACAATTCCTTATAACCAGTGATGGACACTTGAGCGATCTGCTGGTCTTGATGGCTCAATACAGGGCTCCAGTCCTCAAGGAAACTCAGAGACCCAAATGCCTCAAAGTCGGCCGATTGAAGCTTGTATTTGTCAGTACCTGAAGTACGGCTAGTGATCATGGTCGGGACGTACTGCTTCGTGCAGAGCCTGCCATTCCTCATAAGCACCAGGATCAGGGTATCTGCTTCCGTGCCGAACAACATAAACAGCTTGGTCAACAGAGCATCCATCCGACACATCAGAAGATATCTTGTTCACATTGGGACCTGGTTTTCAATCAGCGATTGTTTCAGCTTGGCAGGGGCTTGGATAAGGTACCGGCGAACCAGGGGGAGTTGGCGCCGACATGCTCCAACGGGTCGAACGAGATGGCAATGCTCGTAGAGCTCAAGCTCGCCAACCACAGAAAGGTCTGCTTCATTGTTCTGGAGTCTTATGGTAAGAAAAGTGAGAACAACCCTTTGGCTTACGGCGGGGACAATTCCGCCAGCGTCCGAAGGCAGCCTTTTATACTCAGAGCCAGACGACTGACTCTCGCCGGCTGAGCGATTATGCATCGCATCGATAACGGAGTCTCCACATAGTTGTCATGAGCGAAGCCATATCACGACTAGAGGCGAATGGCGGGGAAGTCGTTCGAGTTGGGGTCGTTCAAAATAGATTAAGCCCGTTGAACATTCGCCGTTCATCCGCCAAAGATCCCCCACGTGCTGCTAGTTGAAATGAGCATTCTCAACTGCGAACAGACCACGCGGTAAGCGCAATCAACGATCACTAACGCGGTCTTATGCCCTCTTTCTAGGTGCAATCCCCGAGCCGTCTAGCATGGCTGAGGATAACCCTGTTGGTGAACCCCTGTCGGAGTATAAGCGAGGCGCCGTTAGTTCAGGTACAACAGAACCCAGCGACCAGGCTGGACCAGAGTTGGTAGCATATCAAGAGGGCTATGCGGAGGGTGGCTCTGGTGATAGGTAATAGCTTCGCCTTCGTACCTCAAGATTTCGAGTACAAGCGAGCTGAGAGAGGTCATGTCTTCGGCAATGAGTGGACCGTAGCGTCGCGTAGTTGTCGAGACCTGGGAACAATATTTTGCGGACGACTTCATGTATCAAAGGAGGCCGATTTCAGGTAATGTATCATCGGTCGGTGGCCATGATCGAAACATTGATGTGGCGACTCTTGGGCGGGGTTGAGTCTTCGAGCATCAAGTTGTCGGTGATGAGGTGTAGCTGGGCGTTGACTCGGGCGCTGGCCTCAACATTCCGCTGCTATAGCATAGTTTGCTTCATCAATATAGGTTAAGTTGTTGATTCCAGAGACGGTGGTGATCAGGTATTTGCAGAGACCGATAATGGTTGTTTGACTTTGGTTGAGGATGGGCGACAGTGGGACACAGCCCATGCGAAGTATAAGCACAGAGGCACCCTACTCTTACAATCTTACAATTCAAAAATCGAGAGGATATGATGGAGGAAAATATGTATATATTCCCATGATAATAGAATGTTGCGCAGCCGCTATTTGTCCAATCCGACCCAGGGTATAATGGCCTCCATAATGCCTTTGAACACCAGAAAAAAAACCAATCCTAGCCCAAATCCCAAATCCCAAATCCAACCCGCCAGCGCTCAAAATGCAAGAGAAAAATGATAGTAAAAAAGAAGGAGAAATGAAAAGAGAAAAACAACGCCAAAAAGAAGAGAAAATGAAACACAGAAAACACAGAACACACACGACACACACAAAACATACAACACACACAGAACACACGACACACACAACACATCACACACAACACACAAAACACACAAAACACACCATACACATAACATAAACATAACGGAGTCATCGAGTTCATAGAAGAGATTCATCTAGTCTACCTGGCAGGCTTATACATATCTGCCTTGCCAGTCCTACAAAGTATATAAGACTGCATAACTTTTAGACATATGGTCCAAACATAAACAAAACGTAAACAGTCATTGCCGCGAAATAAGAAAAAGGAAGTGCTCGCTGGAATCTATAATGACATAGACAGGTGAAGGCTCCGAAAAACACGTTTAAGGCGCCATGACCAAGGCAAGCAGGGCCATACGGCAGTAAAGGCCGTATCTCATCTAGAGGAAGAAGTTAGTGGGGGAATCACAGAGGGGGGAAGGGGGTGAGGCTTACCTGTCGGAAGTAAGCTGCCCGCTGGTCGAAATCGACCTCCTCGGAGATCTCAGCGTTTCTGGGCAGAGGGTGCATCACGACCATGTGGCTCTTGGCGTGCTTGAGAAGAGCGTTGTCGATGATGAAGCTGTTCTTCAGGCGCTCGTACTGCTCGAGGTCGGCGAAGCGCTCCTTCTGCACGCGGGTGGAGTACAGGACGTCGGAGCTGGCGACGATCTCGGGGGTCAGCTCCTCGGACTCGTGGAGAAGCTGGCCGGTAGCAACCAGCTGCTGGCGGATGTCAACGGGCAGAGATAGGTCCTTAGGCGCGACGAGCTGGACGCGGACGTCGTAGAACTGGAGCAGCTTGATGAGAGAGTGGACGGTGCGTCCGTGTCTCAGATCACCGGTGAAGGTAATGGTCAGACCACCGACGGTACCAAGTTCCTCACGGATGGTGAAAAGGTCAAGGAAGGCCTGGGTGGGGTGCTCAACGCTGCCATTTCCACCGTTGATGACGGGGACCTGGGAGAACTTGGCGGCGACCTCAGTGCTGTTGGGCTCGGGGTGGCGCAGGACAACGGCATCTCCGTAGCAGCCAAGGGTGCGAAGAGTGTCTTGCAGAGTCTCGCCCTTCTTGGTGGAGGAGTGCTCAGTGGAGATGGCGATGGTACGTCCTCCCAGTCTCTGCATAGCAGCATCGAACGAAGCGGAGGTTCTGGTGGAAGGCTCATAGAAGAGAGTGCACAGGAGGCGACCCTTCAGGACGTCCAAAACACCCTCACGCTGGACACCAAGGCGCATTTCTTGAGCGACAGTGAAGAGCAGGTGCAAATCAGCTCGGTTGAACTGGTTGACAGAGAGCACGTGCTTCTGCTTGAAGGGAGAGCGAGAGAGCATGTCCCTCAGAGGCGAAGAGACGCGGGGCACAGGAGCGTACAGAGGAGGGCCAAGTTCATTGCCGGTAGGGGTGGGGTACTGCTCAGCAGCCTTGCGGCCCAGGCGAGCAGGGGTGCCAGCAATTGAGATAGACTGTCTTCTGTCAACGGCACTGTCAAGACGAGGCGACATGACAGGCGAGGTAGGCGCAATTCTGTGACCAGACATGTCCGAGCCCTTGGGGGCATCGCGGGTGATCTCACTGTCGAGGCAAGAGGTCTTGCCCTGGAAGATGACACGCTGGACAAGACCCTTGACGCTCTTGCCGTTGAACGGCGACCAGACCTCGGGGCTCTGGTAGAGGTAAGGACGATCAATCTCAATCTCAACAGAGCTGTCGGACTGGTCGTGGAGCTCGAAGATCCTCTTGGGGTTCTCGTACAGACGAGCAATGATATCTTCAACGGTCAGACGACCATCAGAAACAGCAGTGAACAGCAGAGGAAGAGCCTCAGCAATACCAGCAGCAGCTGATCCCTTCGCGCCAGCAAGCTGGAAGGGAATGCTGCCAATGGAGAAGATGTCAATGGTGCTGAGGTGCTCCCAAAGGGCCTTCAGGTCTTCGGCAGTAGGCAAGAAGGTGGCCTCGGGGTAGTCATCCCGAGAGAGGAAGAGGCAGTAGATTGAGACATCGCAGGTCACCTTGAGACCCTTCTCCTTGCTGAGAGCAATAAGCTTGATATCCTCCTTGGAAGTGACGCTCATGACGTGGATGTTGCGGCTGTGGAGGCTAGCCAGCAAGAGGACAGAGGCGAGATCAGTCGACTTGGCATCCGTGATGATAGGCTTGCTCGAGGGCCAGGCACCAAAGTGGCTGGTGACAGCAGCGACCTTGCTGATGTTGCCAGAGAGGTGGTTGAAGGGAATGAACAGAGAACCGACTTCACCAGTGAGCTGTCCGATCTCAGCAGAGTTGGTGGAGGTGGCGACAACCGAGAAGTTGTAGTCGCAGAATGCGCCCTTGGCGGCGTTCTGCTGGACAACGTTCAAGGCACGAGTGTCCGTGATGGAAGAGTCAACACCAACGGGCATGACGCGCACCATGCTGAAACCAGCGGCGATGGAGGCCTTGGTCACGGTTTCAAAGTCCTTGGAGTCGGAGCTTGCGAGACCAGGAACAAAGGCACCGACATTGATCAGACCAGGGAGGATGATGGTGCGGTGGCTGGTCTGGTAGTCAATGGTCTGGACATTGAGCGCGAAGTGGCGAGCGATAGCCTCAATCAAGATCTTGGCGTTCTTGACGTTGGTGACCAGAGGAGTCTGGTAGTCCACGGCCATACGACGAGTGCGGTAACCCTTACTCATGTAGTTGGCAGGTCGGCGAAAACGGTTGTTGGAGGGCAGGTTGATGTAGAGATCAATGAGGTTGTTAGCCAAGTGCTGAGTGAGTGAGTACTCAGACTTGACATCCTCATCCTCGCCGACAAGAATTTCCAAGTACTTCACGGGCACACCGTGCTCCTTCAAGAAATCGGCGGTACCAGAGGTAGCGAAGAGCTCGTAACCGACATCGCGAAGCTTGCGGATGGACGGCAGCATCTCCATCTTCTCCTTGTAGGAACCAATGGACAGCAAGATGTTGCGCTTGGGCAAACGGAAGCCGGTAGACAGCAGAGCCTTCAGGTAGGCCTCGTACTTGTCACGACCGAAAGAAGCAACCTCACCAGTAGACGCCATTTCGACACCCAAGACGGGGTCGGCTCCGGAAAGACGAGAGAACGAGAACTGGGGAACCTTGACACCAACGTAGTCCTTGGGGATAGAGACAGGTGGGTACGCGGCGAAGGGAGCGCCAATCATGGCCTTGGTTGCCATCTCGATCAAGTCGACACCCATGACCTTGGAAACGAAGGGGAAGGAACGAGAGGCACGAACGTTGCACTCAATGACCTTAATGTCGTTGTCCTTGGCGATGAACTGAATGTTGTAAGGACCAGTGACGTTTAGGGCGTTTCCGATCTTGCGGGTGGCCTCTTCAATGCGACGAACAGTCTCGGGGTCCAAGTCCTGGGGCGGCAGGATCAAGGTAGCATCACCAGAGTGGACACCGGCGTTCTCAACGTGCTCAGAGATGAAGTGTCCAACCATAACACCATTACGAGCAACTGCATCCATCTCGATTTCCTTTGCGTTCTCAATGTACTTGGTGATGACGACGGGGTGCTCGCGAGAAACATCTGCAGCTTGGTTGAGATAGCTTGCAAGATCGTGCTCAGAGTAGACAGTGTTCATGGCCGCACCTGACAAGACATAGGAAGGACGCACAAGCACGGGGTAACCGACCTTGTTACAGAACTCGGTGGCCTCCTCGATACTGGTAAGTTCCTTCCAAGAGGGCTGGTCAACACCGATGCGGTCAAGCATGCGAGAGAACTTGTAGCGGTTCTCGGCACCATCAATCATCTCAGGCGAAGTACCAAGGATATTGACGTTGAGGCGGTGGAGGGGCAGAGCGATGTTGTTGGGGGTTTGACCACCCATAGAGATGATGACACCGCTAGAGGACTCTAACTGGTAGATGTCGAGCACAGTTTCCAGGTTGATGTTCTCAAAGTACAAGCGATCAGCCTCGTCATAATCGGTACTGACGGTTTCAGGGTTGTAGTTGACCATGACAGTCTTGTGTCCCTGCTCGCGAAGAGTACGGATGGTTCTCACGGAACACCAATCGAACTCGACGGAAGATCCGATACGGTAAACACCAGATCCCAAGACCATGATACCATTGTCGTCAAATTTGACATCGTGCTCAGAACCATTGTAGGTGAGGTAGAGGTAGTTGGTCACCGAGGGGAACTCAGCAGCAACGGTATCAATCTGCTTGACAATGGGAACGATACCCGCCTCAACACGCAAACGTCTGATTGCCAGCTCGTTTGAGCTCATGAACTTGGCGATTTGACGATCGGAGAAACCAAGCTGCTTGGCCTTGCGGAGAAGGGGCGGCGTGATGGTGCTAGCGTTCAGAGTGGTCATGAGCTTGCCAAAGTCACTAAGACCCTTGAGCCTGCTGAGGAACCACTTGTCGATGTTGGTGAGCTGCCAGATGTCATCAACGCTGTAGCCAGCGGCCATGGCGTTGGCGATGGCGAACAGACGCTGGTCAGAAGGGGTCTGCAATTCACCCTTGATGGACATGAGGGCGTTGGTCTCGTTGAAACCGAAGTTGTGGAAGTCAACGGAGCGAATGGCCTTCTGGATGGCTTCTTCGAAAGTTCGACCGATAGCCATGACCTCACCAACACTCTTCATGGAAGAGCCGAGCTGCGTAGAAACACGGGTGAACTTCTTCAAGTCCCAGCGAGGGATCTTGACGACGCAGTAGTCGAGAGAAGGTTCGAAGCAGGCGCAGGTGACCTTGGTGACAGAGTTCTTGATTTCATTGAGCGGAATACCCAATCCAAGCTTAGCAGCGATGAAAGCAAGAGGGTAACCAGTAGCCTTGGAGGCAAGGGCTGAAGACCGAGATAGACGGGCATTGACCTCAATAATGCAGTACTCCTTGGAGAAGGGGTTCAAAGCGTATTGAATGTTGCACTCTCCGACAACACCAAGGTGGCGAATGACGTTAACGGCGGTCGTACGCAGCATGTTGTAGTCCTCATCAGAAAGGGTCTGAGAAGGGGCAACAACAATGGAGTCACCGGTGTGGATACCAAGAGGGTCGAAGTTCTCCATGTTACAGACGGTGATACAGTTGTCTCTGGCGTCGCGAACAACCTCGTATTCAATCTCCTTCCAGCCTTTCATACTCCTTTCGATCAAAACCTGAGGACTGGCAGCAAAAGCCTTGGTGCAGAGCTCCTTCAGTTCATCCATGTTATCGGCGAAACCACTTCCAAGTCCACCAAGTGCATAGGCAGCACGGACGATGACGGGGAATCCAATGGATTCAACCACGCTGAGAGCCTCTTCAAGGTTGTTTGCGGAGGCAGACTTGGCGCACTTCTCACCAATCGAGTCCATACTGCGGGCGAAGAGCTCACGGTCCTCAGTGGTGATGATGGTGTCAATGGGGGTACCAAGGACCTTGACGCCAAGCGATTCAAATTCATCCTTGAGCTGGATACCGACCTGGAGGGCAGTCTGGCCACCGAAGGTGCAGTAGATGGCATCGGGCCTCTCGTGTTTGATGACCTTGCGCACGAAGTCGGCGTTGACCGGCAGGAAATAGACCTTGTCAGCCAAACCCTTCGAGGTCTGGATAGTAGCAATGTTGGGGTTGATGAGGATGGTGTAGATCCCTTCCTCCTTCAGAGCCTTGATGGCCTGACTTCCAGAGTAATCGAACTCACCAGCCTGACCAATGCTCAGACCACCACTTCCCAAAATCAAGACCTTCTTGACCGAGACACGGGGAGCAGCCTTGGTGTTTTCGGCCACGGTGCCACCGGGGAAGTTAACGGGCTTTTGGAGAGCTTCGGGGGAGGCAATGGTGTCCTTGATGGCATTGATGAATACATCGAAGAGATACTCGGTGTCCCTGGGACCAGGTGTGCTCTCAGGGTGGAATTGTACACTGAAGTATGGGCGGCTGGTGTGTCGAATACCTTCGTTGCTGCCATCGTTGGCGTTGACGAACAACTCCTGCCACTCGGTGGGAAGGGTGGAAGAATCAACGGCGTAACCGTGGTTTTGCGATGTGATGTGGCACTTTCCGGTCACCATGCTAGTACAGGGAATGTTGTGACCGCGGTTACCGAACTTCATCTTCAGTGTCTGGGCACCAACCGAGCGAGCAATAAGTTGATGACCGAGACAAATCCCGAAGACGGGAGTTCGGGCCTCATCCATGGTCTTCTTGAGGTTGTTGACCGTCGTAGTCATGGTGGCGGGGTCACCAGGACCGTTCGAGACGAAAAGACCATCGTAGTCCTTGCCGGCAAGTGTAGGGAAATCGTAGTCCCAGGGTACGACGAGGACCTCGACGCCACGGGCGAGAAGGCAACGGAGTTGGTTGAATTTCAAACCAACATCCAAGCAAAGAACACGGAGGGGGCGGCCGGAGGGGTGCTTCAAAGCAACGTCCTCTGGGGGAGTGAAGAGTTTGGGTTCGCGAAGAGAAACTGAGAAAGGAAAAGTCGTCAGATTGACCCTCGTGTAATGAGAAGAGCTTCAAGATAACTCACCTTCGCTGACCAGGTTCTTGGTGTTGGGGTCAACCCAGTCAATCTGTTCGAAGGACGACTTCCAGGTGTCCTGGGCCAAAGGTGCATCGCTTTCAGCAACGTCGGCCTTGCGGAGCAGCAGACGACCAAGCATGCTACCCTTCTGGCGAATGCGCTTTGTGAGGGCACGGGTATCAACGCCGTGAATAGCCGGAACACCCTGTTCCTTGAGCCACTGGCCCAGGGAAGACTCGGCAAGGAAGTGGGAGTAGTTCTCCCCAGCGTATGTCGCAACGACAAGAGCGGCAATGTGGATTTCAGTGGACTCGAAGTACTTTGGCAGCGTCTTCAGCAGCTCGTCCATGGTCTCGCGCGAAGGCACACCGTAGTTGCCCACGAGCGGGAAAGTGATGACCAGGATTTGTCCACGGTATGAGGGATCCGTAATAGACTCTGGGTATCCGACCATACCAGTCTGGAAGACCAATTCTCCTGCTATGCTTTTCTCAGCACCAAAGTTGTAACCTTGGTAGACTGTGCCATCCTCAAGCTCGAGCACACACGAGCGGCCGGTGCTGCCTTCGATTCTAGAGGAAGCAGGGAGAATGATACCGCCATTGGCAGTCTCCAGTGATGGAAGGGGTTGCAATTCCTTGCTGATCTGGTTGTAGGAAACAGCACCTCCAGCCTGGGGGCTCGAGGGGAGGGTTGCTTCCTCGTGACCGACGGTGTCAGGCATATTGTCGGCTGTCGTGTGGTGGTGGGGGGTGATGAGGGGAAAAGGTCCTCTCGAGGACAGTGTGGCAGGGTATTCACTCTACCGTAGCATCAGCAGCCTTCAAAACTCTCCTTTAGCGATGATTGAGGACAAAGAGAGGGGTATCTTTGATTGCTGCTTCAGCACGGGGAGGAATATAGGAAGAGAAGAGAAGGACTCGAGAGGAGCGATAAATGCTGGGATGGCAGAATAAAAAATTTGAGTATGCGGGCAATGGAGCTCCCCCATTGGCCGAGATTTTCACCGACTTGGGGAATTTAGTGGGTTTCTGCCGCTGGCGACCGCTTCATTGCGAAAATTCTTCTCCGATTTTTGCTGCTTTTTGTGACTTATTGCCAATGAAATTACATAAATTTGCCGCTTGTTGAGGGTTCGTACGCCGTTTCGAGAGCCAAGGACCAAGCTTCAGTTCTATAAAAACAGCTGGTGTTGCTCATTTCTCTTGCTGATTTCTTGAAGCCATAACCTTTAGGTAGCTAATCAATTTCTCAATTCAACATTACCTACACAAAACGGCCCATGTCTATCAAGAGCGGCGGCAAATACTACAGTTACTGTAGGAGCGCATCACATCCTCCGAGAAACGGCAACCCAAAAAAGTGGAAGTGTTCCAGAGGTTGAGGGGCATGGATGGATCGTGGGAGAAGTTTAGCCAAATCTGCGAGCCTCGGAGTCAGGCATAGTTACCCGACCAATCAGAAAGGAGGATCGTCCGCTTGCAGTCACAGGAATGCAGGCGGTGAAGACAAGGCGCACCAAAGCCTGCACGATTTGCAGGGAGCTTAGTTGCCGTGGGTTTTGGCTGGTTTCGCTCGGTCTGGATCCTGGATCTAGCACGCGGGATCTCAACCAGAGACAACTCAATTGGAAATATACGATATGTAGGATGTTGATAATAGTGAACACAAAATGTTGTTTAGTCTGGAATGTATACTGTGCAACCTCTATAACATTTTATTGTGCTCAGCCGCGTTGTGCCGCAGATCGTCGATTTTTAGTCTATGACGTAACCTTCTCGTGTGCAGGCTCTTATCGCCGCCAAGTCTTCAAAGAGCTGAGGGGAGTTAAAATATATATCCCGAGTACAGAGTAAACAAAGCGGGCTGATCATGCTCGACGTTTCGGGATCTCAGGAGCAGGCACAACAATATACATCACGAATAATAGTAATAGTTTAGCTCATATTGAAATAAAGCTATCAAAACCTCAACTGTGCTGGATTCAAGCTCAAAGGTGCACTAGTTTTGCTTCTTGTTGCAATAAAGACCTGGTTAGTTTAGCGTCACGTACGGCGAATCTGGGAGCTCAGATGACGCCCCGTGCGTCTCCTGCCGCCACAAATCCAACGGCCCTGCAGCTGGACCTTGGACAGCTTCAGAGGATCTCCCCCTCCATTCCAGCTGCGCCATCCGGAGCTTGCGTTATTTAAACGGCAAATCGCCAGCCCCATTACCAAGCCTTGGGTTTCTCCTAATCTATCTGAAAGAGCCCGCCGAAGGTCGTCCAACTCCTGGTCATGCGACGCGGCACTCATCCGAAACCGAATAATTGCTCCTAAATCTGTCGGCTCCCGCGAAAATGCTTTAAAAACCAGCTTTTGCCTCCTCGTTGATTCGCAACGCGTTTCGAAATCATGCTGGCCTCTCTCCTTCGGCCCAAGAAGAGGCGAGATTACGCGCAGAACTTAACCTTCGCGACACCGTACCCTACCGACGAGTCGCGATGGCCTTTACTGGGCGAGAACATTGGATACAATGGGTTTCATGAGCCGCAGGCTCAGGAAGAAGATACCGAAGATGAGACCATCGAGGACGAAGATGCCGACGGCGAAGATGAGGGCATTCCGATAGAGTCGTCGCCTCTTCTTCCGATATTTTCTGCGCCTCACCTAGGTATGGTTGGTCCTTTAAGATCGCGCAAACATTTTTACTAACTGCTGCTTTTCCAGACGTCCTCCCGGTCTACGACATCACGCACGCTATTCGAGCCTTGATAATATCGCATTGCGAAACGACGTTGACATGGGACCAACTACGCTCGCCTCAAATATCGCAGTTTTTAGTCAAGCCGATACAACAAAAAATAAAAGCAATGCACTTTTCTAGGGCTACATTATATGCTCTAATGACGAATTGCCTACAATTTGATCGCGAAGTGCACCTGAGCCCAGGAAACAGCGGCACCAACCACACGAGGTCGATGGTGAGCGAACTCCTCGCTATAAAGTTGCTCAGGGACTACACAACGCGCGAGTTGATCGATGCTCTTTCCTATGATTTCTATCCGTTACAGGGTCAAAAGATGGAGGACGTGAACCGCAAGTGGACTTCCGCCTCTGGGGCAGCTCGCATTTCCTGTCTCGAAATTGCTATTCGTGCTCAAGCAAAACGGTTCCTATCTCACCCCCTCGTCGTCAAGCAGCTGGAAGCCATCTGGGCAGGTACCATTGTCTTTCATTCGGCTGCTGACAGTCTTCATCGCTCATCTGCACAAGCCCGTTTCTCCAGGGGCCAGACCACTTACGGGGCCATTCCTAACAGGAATGGAACGAGGCTATCAGATAAGAAGAACTCGACCAGCACTCCAAGCCTCAGGCGATCTGTAACGCTTTATGATCCTCGCGATGCGTCCCTGTTTAAGCTGTCTCGTCTAAGGGTACCTCGGTACAGGCAATTTCTATCCACGTTGTCCTTTGCTGTTCTTCTTGGTCTTTTCCTCGCCGTACTCAAAGAGCGCAGCATTGGTATTTCTCCATTGGAGCTTGTGTTTTGGTTCTGGAGCGCGGGGTTTATGCTTGATGAGATTGTGGGTTTTAACGAACAAGGCTTCAGTCTCTACCTCATGAGCTTCTGGAACGTCTTTGACCTCGGAATTCTGGTCCTTTTGTTCTGCTACTATTGTATGCGGCTTTACGGAGCTCTTATGCCGTATACCCAGAAGCAGGCCGTCGCAGAGAGGGCGTACGATATTCTCGCTGCAAATGCAGTCCTCCTCTTTCCGCGTCTGTTCTCGATACTGGACCACTATCGCTACTTTTCTCAACTTCTTATCGCATTTAGAATCATGGCTTCTGATTTAGTGGCGGTCTTTGTCTTGATTGTCATTGCGTGCAGTGGTTTCTTCGTCGCCTTCACTTTGTCGTTCAGCAGTGGCCAGGACCAGACCCCCGAATTCATCGCCTATGCTCTGTTCCAGATGCTAATGGGGTTTACTCCTGCTGCTTGGACACTTTGGGATGAATACAACTTCCTCGGAAGGGTGATCCTGACAATGTTTCTCTTCATTTGTCATTTTGTCGTCGTTACGATCCTGATCACGGTTCTCACAAATTCGTTTATGAGAATTGTACAAAACGCCAATCAGGAGCATCAGTTCCTGTTTGCCGTTAATGCCATCTCCATGGTCAAGTCTGATGCGCTGTTTTCATATGTTGCACCAACCAACATTTTCGCTTGGATGATCACACCTCTACGCTGGATGATTCCTCTCAGGCAGTATGTGCTGCTTAATCGGACAATCATCAAAATAACACACCTTCCTATTCTGTTCACTATCTGCGCCTATGAGAAAGTCATTCTGGGTCCGCAAATGATTGATTCAACGGATCTCATTGATACACCAGTCAGATCTGAATTCAAGGCCGAAGATCGTCCACGACCCCGATTTAGGGCCTTAAGCACCCGCGTTTCACGGTTGATTCGAGAACCGTCCGTCGCGACTTTCCAACAAGACCGGGCCCTGGCCGAGGTGTTTCGGCAGCCGAATCGGAGCCCTGTCAGAGCCATTCAGAGGAAGAACCATCTTGTTGACAACTGGATGCAGGATATGGGATCAGGCTCGGTTCACCCGCCCGATGAGCAAGATGCCGATGAAGTCGAAAGGCTGGAGCGCTTACCTAAAGTGCAGCCACCCTTCCGGCGCAAGCAAGCTCGCAGTCTTCTGGATTTCACAGGGTCAATTGCCTCCCAAACTGAGGACCGCATGCCACAGGCTATTTCTTCCCCTGTTACACCGCGTAATGGCCGAAGCTTCCTGACAAAGATGAACCGGCGGCTATCGCACCATACGGACATCGAGGGTGATAATGAGCTTACGAGCGACGACAACCGCAACAAAGCCGAACGGGATGCAAGTCACAAAATCTCTAGTAGCAGCTCGAGTTCCTCTACTGGGATTCAAGGTAAAGCTACACCGAAATTCTATAGTTCACGGCCGTCTACAGCAAAACGCAAGTCTCGCAAGAACAGTCCAAACCGCTTCGCACGACACCATTCACGAAACCCATCTGGTGGCACAATACTGTATAACCCTGTTTCATCCAGCCACGATGGAGATAGTGATGGTGATTCACCCTCGATTCAACCTAGACCGAGAATTGTACCAAGCCATTCCTTCTCGGTGGCTTCTGCCCAACGAAATCCCCTCGACCGAAGACACAGCCTGGATAATGGCAGAAGCCCTAGCGGAAACATGTTCCGATCAAACCCTATGTCTGTCCCGAACATTGGCAACTTTCTCGGGTCTCATCATGGTTCATGGCGGGGTGAAGCACCTATGCTTGATGTTCTCGGCTCAGATCTCGGTGACGGCAAAGCAATTGCCCACGATTTTGTTGGAGGGGCACCGTCGAGCTTCACCACCCAAATGGCCTATGCAACTGGTGGCATACCGCGCAGAGGTAGCCCTAACAGGAGCCAGGATATTCTGGGTAAGCTCGTCCTGGCCCGGATGAACAATATCGAAGAGGGATTCCGTGAGGTCATCAAAGAAGTCAAAGACCTTCGTTCTAGCCGCAATCAACCCCGTGCTGAAGATCAGAGGACTAGCCAGCGCGACAAGCGACGGCCAGAGAAGAAGAAGAAAGCTCCAGGATCCCGGAAGAGCAAGACGAGCGAGGGGGCTCGTACGGCAGAGCCGACTTTGGTGTCTCCTGAAACCGGTTCTGGTACTGATTAAAGCGATGGCTTTATGATGATCTCCCATTTTGCCGCGCAAGCATGTCCCATTTTCTTACAATTGTACATTTACTTGGGTGGCTGTCTCACTATGCTTTCTGGTTTACATATTGCGTTGCTAGACCGATTTTCGGTATGACTCAGATTTAGATTCTATGCTTAATGAAAATAACGAATTTACGGCTTCCAGAGACTTGTTCGATGACGTTCTTGGTAGTAGAAATGGTATACTATGTCTAGTCATTAACCCCGTATTGCTATTTCAAGGAAATACTCTCAGAAAGTGCCAGGACTATGCAAGCCAGATCACATGCCAGCAGGCATCCAGTGTTACTCGAGCGGCACAGCAAGGCTGCCATCTTCAACGCCCGAGTCCGCCAACCATATTGTTGCTCACTCAGCCTCATCTGTACCTCTCTTCCTACAGGGCCCGCCACCTCTCGGGTCACCCTCACTTACCTCCAAATCTGACTGATCTCAACATTCTCAAGCAATTCTGAGATAGACTGCTCCTACTGCTACTCTTGGTTCTTTGTTCTTGCTCTAGCAAATCCCCATACCCGTCCTCATAAGCTCCTGCCTAGCGCGCACCCCTCCAGTTCAGGGACACATAGCAGGATTCACCTCTGCTTCTACTATGAGCGCCTCCGAGCTAGAACAGCTCCTCTTTTTCAAAGATGCCGACACCCTGGCCTTCATTGACTCTCCATCCTACAAGTCGAATTATTCCCTGAATCCTAGCTGTGTTCAGTCCATCGGCCACAGAATTCACAGCCAGAAGCTCCTAGCAACAGGCTCTCCGGTCCTTACGCAGCTATTCGATGCAAAAGTGCAACAGCGGAACATCAAGCGCCGTGGAGGACTGCCTGAGGGTATCAAATACATCATCGATCTTACACCTCCTTCTACAGAGGACGATGCTGTTCTTCAGTTAACGGAGCTCTCCTGTCCACTTGGGATCAGAACATGGGCGGAGTCGTTTCCCCGTTGGGAACTTCCCGCTGCGTGCGTCAAAGGCATTGACACGATAGACAATCCTGCGCAGAATGATCGAGTTCATGCCATCGGTCTTCCTGAATACTCACCGTCGAGACATCGCGCGGGGATTGTCCACATCCTGCAATTACTAGAAGGCTCCATCCCTGTTCTTGATACTCCATGCAAGCTCTGGACATTCTTCGCCGTGGCAAAACTTTACGAAATTGCAACTATGCCCCAAATCAGCGTGCGGATCATGTCTTGGATTTATGAGGGAAACAACAAGCGCCTGATTGAGCTGCATCCGGAGATCACTTATCGAATAGCCAAAGGCATTCAGTGCGCACACCTCTTGCAAGACTCGTTCTCCGTACTAGTGGGAGAGGAGGCTTTGCTACTTCTACGCAACTCGAGCGCACCAACGCCTAAGAAGCAGCAGATCACCGTCCATGGAAGACCCCAGGAAGCGTTGGACGATGACGACGTACAGCGCGTCCAGTATGCCGGTGAATCGTTTTTAGGCCATGTCCTTGAACGGTTTGTTGAACTTGTCGGAGACGAAATGCGCTGGCTAAACGATTGCCCTCAAATGCGGACTGTGCTGTCCTACCAATTTCATTCCCCAATGGAGGATGATATTGTGCAGGATCTCATTGACTGTCTGAAGGCTTTTTTACGGAATTCTATTCTTGCGGTTCTCGACCAGCACAGCTCGACTTGGTTTCCTACGAGTTACAAGTCCCTAGCCACTGGGAAGTACCCGACCGATGAATACTTCGACGTCTACGGTTCTTTAGACTTGAAAGAGCGCATATTGTCGAGGACGTTCTGGCACAACCTCCGTAGAAAAATGTTTTCCGACCACGATGGCACACTCTTTGCTGTGCCTGTAGAGACCACGCTCGCCAAGATGGGTCGCAACATTGGAGCCTTCAAAAACCAACACAACGCAGTTATCAGAGAGGTGACTGTAGTAGAGCTGCGACGCAGGGCCAAAGATTTCAATGCGCTTGTTGATCCTCTGTCTCAACCAATGCAACGTCAGTTCTATTTCAGGGATTCTCGAGCGCCATCCGATATATGTAATCGAGGATTTACGATACAAGATTTCCTTGAGGAGGCCGAGTTCTTCTGCGCGGCATTTGCCAAGGGTATGTTCGGATCTTATCAAGATGAGACGAAGTACGACCTCACGGACACGCTCACGTATCTCACGGAAAAGGAGTTGAAATATCTTCCCTTGTGGGCTGGCGGATGCGACGACGGCACTGGTGGCGTGTACGCCGAGCAAGTACCTTTTGCTGAGACAGATGGGTTTTCCGCCCCGGGTCCATCTATTCACACAGGCAGTGCTGCCCCATCAGAGGTTCCATCTATCGACTCGTTTCTCGAGAGCACAGTCCATGGCGCATCTCACAGGGCTACCGAAGGAGTCACCAGTGAAGTTTTTTCCATCGATTCAGGAGTTATGTCTGAGTCAGACAACCTGAGCCTAGCGGGCACTGCAGACTTTCAGAGGGTCGACATTGACAGTGAACCTTTTACCAATGCAGATTTTCGGAAGGTGGACGATGAGCTTTCTATGGCGCTGGATTCATCGGCGGATGATGATGACGACGTATTCTTTGACAGCGACGGTGAAAGCGATAGTGATGATACCGTCGTCCTCGAGAACGCCGATGACAGTGAGATTAGTGAGTTCGAAGAGTTGAATTTGGACGAGGAAAGGGAGCAACGTCTACCCATGAGGGAGAAGAACGCTGTTGCTTGAGCGACGACGCAGCTGTGACACAACTTGCTTTCCATGGAAAAATGCCATAGCTAGAATAGTTTAACGACCGCAATGAAAATCATGACCGTGAACTATCTTTGTGATGTGAAGACCGAAGAATGAAGGTGTGTATAATCTGGGGCAGATAGACACGTGACAGTAGTGGGCGGAGGCCTTGGCCTCATCGACGTCACGGAACAGAAACACGCAGCTCCGGCATCCTTATTCAACTTCAATCTCGCTCTGAGCTCCACATACCAGCGGCTCTTTCTGGAACAACTTTACTCCTAATATCAACATTTGATAGAGCGTATCCATCCTCAAAGCTCCAGACTCGCCCACCATGGCTTCCTCATCAAAGCCATCGAGCTTCCTGCTCTAGTAAGTTCCCACCATTCGCTCTCCGCATACAGCGCATCGCATCGCATCGCACCGCACCGCACCGCACCAAAGCGCAAATAACCTCTATCATTCAGCCCATGAAACTAACCTCCATCTTCCAGCTCATGCATTGCCCACCGCAGCACAATCCTAGCCGAACACTCCGCCCCCGGCTCCTCCTCATCAGCCGCCTCCTCCCTCGCCTCAATAATCCTCCCCAAAATAAGCCACGACAGTTCCCAAAAACTCACGTATACCCATGAGCGCCTATTCGTGCACTATATCTCCGACTCGCCTTCTGGCCCCGCGTCGGGCTCAACGTCCGAACCATCCTCCTACGCACCGCTAAGTTATATCGTTGTCGCGACGGCGGAGCAGGGACGCCGGATTCCATTCGCTTATTTGCTCGAGATGAAGAGGAAGTTCCTGGCTACGTACCCGCCGAGTAATATGGATTATGGGTCTTTGCCTGCGTACGGATGCGCGGCGTTTAATGGAGATTTACGCTCGTTGCTGCAGACGTTTAACACGGCGCCGCCGGCGGATTCATTGGCTAGTGCGAGGAAGGAGATTGATAGTGTTAGGGATATTATGACGGAAAATATTGAGCGGGTTCTTGAAAGAGGAGAGCGCATTGATTTGCTTGTTGATAAGACGGATCGATTGGGTGGGAGTGCACATGATTTCCGGATGAGGAGTCGTGGGCTACGCAGAAGGATGTGGTGGAAGAATACGAAGCTTATGGTGCTTTTGGTCGTGGTTGTGGTGTTTTTGGTGTATCTGTTTGTGGGGATGGGATGTGGGTTGCCGGGCTGGGGAAGGTGTGTTGGATAGATGGTTTATATCCTCAGCAGGTGGTGATTGAGGATATCTACTCGCTCACATTGGTCAAGCAGTCTGAGCCAGCGGTGGAGTAATGCATGGGATTGATGCCACAGTATGTCAGGTAGATGGGAGCTTGTCTTTTGGTTCCTTACGTCTCATGATGTGTCAACTAGCAGTCCTTTCATTATGTAACAATATCACTTGTTTCAAGAGCAAAGAGCACAATCGATACAAGATGAGAGTCGAGGTGTACCTATCTCTTGTAGAAGGCCTCCCGTATCAGGGTCTATCCTGCAAATATACATATGAATCCGTTGAACGACACATGCAGATAAGTAAAGAAGAACAAATGACGAAAGGAGTCCGGATTTTATTGAACGTTGACATCACATTATGGATTTTAGTATCCATAGGTACCCAAGGCCCTTTCTCAAATACCATGGCTACAAACTCAACCAACTAGCCGACTCACAATCTACAATGATTTACGAAAGTATGTATCTCACCTTCAAACTCGCAGCGTCCTTGCCATAGTGAGTAGCTCAGTGCGAGTCTGCAAGCGAGGCAGAGTTATTTCTGGAGATCCAGAATCTGCCATTTCTTCTACGCCAACCGTATACCTCATCAATCATGGGTTGTGGAAAGATGAGGAGATAATTTGGCGAAATGCATGGGAAGGGAAAGGGGGTGTTGGGAAAGAAAAGGAGAAGGGATGCAACTGCGTTTGGCGCAGCATGTGGACCGGTCATGGGATCGTTGCTTCATTCGTATGATAGGGATCAGGACAGGTCTGGTCGTAGCAGGTATATTTCTTTTTTGATCTGATGTTGCTCATTTAAGAGGATCAAGAACAAGAATTCTCTGATGAAGAAATCTCATTGTAGTACTCCCACGCCATATCATCCATAGGAAAACACAAAATGCAAGTCCGTCCCAGTTTTAGCCAGCCACAAACCAACCCACGCGCAAAATTTATTTATAATCATAAATTTACGCGGACTTGGCCTTGACGGCCTCACGACCCTTGCCGATGCGCTCCAGAATCTGCTCACGGTCCTTGTCGAGCTTGAGCTTGGTGATGACGACCTTGGACGGGTGGATGGGGAGGGGAACGCTCTGGCCGTTGGACTTCTCGCGGACGACACGCTCGACGTGGACAGCCCACTTCAGACGGTAGACGCTGGTGATCTTGCCC
This sequence comes from Aspergillus stella-maris, assembly GCF_047715825.1. Lineage (NCBI taxonomy): Eukaryota > Fungi > Ascomycota > Eurotiomycetes > Eurotiales > Aspergillaceae > Aspergillus > Aspergillus stella-maris. The sequence goes on along the minus strand of NW_027396867.1, from coordinate 87,834 downwards.
TCACGGCCCTTGTTGGTGCCGCGGACGATGGTGACCTCGTCGTCCTTGCGGATGGGGATGGAGCGGACCTGTGTGTTAATTCCGTCAGTCCTGGTTCTCTTTCCAATTCACTTGTGTCCCAGCCATGTCATGGGGTTTCCTCCTCTTCCTCTTCCAGAATTTGAATTTCGGAGTCGCTCATGTGTTCATCGGTAAAAGGGTTTGCAGGGATGGAAGGCGTACGTTGTGCTTCTCACGGAGTTCCTTGGAGAGAGGGGCGCTCATGATAACACGGCGCACGCTGGAGGGAGCATTGAAGTGCGCCTTGCGCGACTTCCGGCGCGAAGAGGAGATTGCTATTCAGAGAAAGATCCATCAGTATATATCCATAGCGAGGTTGGCGTAAAGACAGAAGATAGTTTCAGGTTGTCGCGGCCGTGATCGAATAATGTCCATCCACCATCACACATCTTCCCATCACGACGCACAAAAGCAACGAAACGCAGGCGAGTCGAGGAATTGTCGATAAACGTACCCTGGTTTGTGACGGCCATTTTTCCGAGTCTCCTTTCGTGATATGACCGGACTCTGGAGAAGGGGTCGTGGTGTTGTCGTCGTTTGTCGTCGGAGGACCTTCAATTTTCACACGACTGCCACTGAGTTAGCCGAAAATGTGGGCGAGCCCAAGTGTGCGTCACATGACCCTCCGCTAAGCCTAGGGCTGGCGGCCGTGGTTTGATTGGTCGCCGGCGGACCACGCTGCCAGGTTGACCGCCTGCTTGATCGAGTCATATAGTTCAGCTGACTAAGAGCGACGCCCCGAAAAGCGTGCTAAATCGCGTCGAGGGGAGTTGCGCAGAATCCGGAGTCGCGGCCTGGTGGTTCTGGGAATGAAGTGAGAAGTTTTGCGCAAGCAGTCGCGAGCAGAAACAAGAAGAACAACACCGTCGCATCCAAATCCCTTTGTAGCTTCGTTATGCGCAGACCCGCTGATTCGCCGCTTCGACCTCGAAATACTCAGTCCCCCTCGGCGTCGTTTGTCACTTCCGGCGAACGGGCTCTCGTCTCAAAATGGCAGACGAGCAATTCCTCTGGCTCGACTACCCGCATCTGAGTCAAGATTCCCCTCGTGTCGTCGAGAAATCAAACGCCCAGTGGCGGAGCCCGTTCTATAACTCGTCCTCAAGCTCGAACCTCCAGACGCCGATGAACAACAACACCACCCAGTCTCAGTACTACCCGTCATATCAGCAACAGGACGAATCATACATACGTCTAGAGGACGTCCTACCGTACACTTCATATCGGTGGGGAACTCCGTCCGCGCGCGAGTACTCCAGACAGACAGCCTACACTGACAACACGTCGGGGATACAGTCGTCCACTGCCTCGATCCCGAACCAGTCACCGGAACGCCCAGCAGCTTCAGATCGCCAGCTCCCGGCTCCGATGCCACAGCACTCTACGGATCCTTCTCTCGCGAACGACGTAAACTCGGGTCACGATGCAAAGAGGCGGCGGTTAGACCCGCCGGTGGCTTCACAAGCCTCACAAGCTTCACAAGCCTCACAGCAGCCTATGTCTGTACCAAGGGTTGCCTCTCCAGCGTACTCGCAGGTTCGATCTAAGCCCGTGCCGCAGGATACTCGATATACTTCACAGTACAATATGTCCAATTCTTCGGGCATTTCAGGAACCTTCAACTCACAACAGACTACAACGCAGACCACAGCTCAGCCGTCAGTGCAGCGCACATCCCAGCAAGCTCCCCGGGCAGGGTCTCAGTACTTTCCGCCAGCTCAGACACGGCCTACAGGGCAGACAACGCAATGTACTGCTTCACCGGCAACTTCACAAGGTTCAACAGCACGCGCCTCCCAGTACGCTTCACAAGCCCAGTCAAAGCCAGCTTCACGAGCCCCGTCAAGTGCTAACCCACAAACTACCGCGCAGCAGATCGCGCGACGCAATTCTCAATACGCCTCACCCAAAGGCTCTGCCCAGTCTCTCCCACATACCGTTGCCCCGCCAGCTACGCAGGTCACGGCGCATCAAAATCCGCAAAACATACCTAGACCCCATTCGCAGTACAACTCTCCATTTTCTACCGCCGAAAGTCTTCCACAAACAATCGCGCCCACAGATACTCAGATAAGGCCACCACAAATTTCTCAATACTTTTCACACCCTTATCCTTCGCCACAATTTCGAACGCAGAGTCTCCCACAGGAAGACCAGAAGCCTGCTACAAAGCCATCACAGGCCGCGCAACCTTCAAAACCTTCACAGGCGACACCAAAAGCCGGATCCAAACCCAAATCGCAGCCTGCCCCAGTGTCAAAATCGCAACCTACATCTAAGCCTTCGCCCGTCATACCCGCTGCAAGACAACCAACCCAGTCGGCCACCCCGCCTATACAAAACAAGGCACATCAGGCTATACCACCACAAAGGCCTCCTTCTACACGGACAATACCACCGGCACCTGCTTCAGGTCCACGTCCGCAGCCGTCATCGCACACGCCACAAGCACCACTACCGCAAACGGCGCCGGGTCCGCAAGGTCCGCAAGGAAACTTCACAACTTTCGCATATCAACCGCCCAATCCTACAGATAGGACACATCTGAAACGCCGGCATGATATAGTCAGCCGTTTCAACGAGGCGGATGCTGCCAAAAAGCTTGCATATGATCCGAAGACTATCGCGCGCGATGTCCTCATTGCGGCTAGCCGTCACCCAACAGAGCCCACATTGAATCATCATCTTTTCCGCCTCCGCGATGTGTTCACTGCCGTGGACATGACCTCTGACTTGGCGACACTTAGATGGGATCTAGTAGACCCCGGTACGCCGTCACGTGACGCACAGGCGCGGGCCCGCGCTCCTCCGCCAGCTCCCATGCAAACCAGCCAAACGGCCCCACCACCCGCAGTTCAAGTGCCCGTCAACAACATTTCTGCTCCGCAACCTCCAGTTCACCAGCAACACCGTCCCCCGCAGCCTCTCCAACAAGTTCAGCTACCGCCTCCGCCCCCTCAACAGCCAAAGCCGCAAGCCCAACCGCAGATTCAAGTTCAAGCTCAGCCTCAGCCAGCGCCTTCACCAGTATCTCGGCCTCCACCTGGAGCTCACACTCCGAGTACGCCGAATACAATGGAGAAGAAACGTCGCGGTCGGCCGCCTGGAAGCACCAACAAGCCCAAGGTTGCTATCGCAGCTCCAGTGGAGCCGTCAGCACCTACTACCACTTCGTTTCCTGTTTATGCCTGCAAATGGGGCATTTGTCAAGCTGAACTTCACAACCTTGAGGGGCTCAAGAAACACATCTTTAAGATCCACGTTTCGAAACAGATAACCTGCGGATGGAGAGGCTGCGCGTTTACGGGGACTCTGCCGGCTGCGAATTTAATGAAACACGTCAAAGAGAAGCACCTTAACGCTCTTGCGTGGAAACTGGGTGACGGGCCCACTGTGCCTAAAAGTGGTGAGAAAGCACGATGATCGCTTTTGAAGAAGATTAGACGCGCGTATTTGACAAGTTCTGTGATTATTAACCTCTCTATTCCCCATTGGAATTACAGTCGATCGGAATTCTAGCGCAAACACAGTGCCGGTGACGATTCCGGGATCTAACCAGCCCGGCAACGAGGACTTCCTTATTTTTCCAGCCGACTATCGCTCAATTCGTGCCTTCAATAAAGTTCACGGAAAAATTTCGCAGCAGGAGAAAGCCCGGGAGATTTTCAAGGCCGTACAGCGGTTGAAGGAACATATTGGTATCGGATTGGACCCGGGTGGGTGTGAGCTCGCTACTCCTCTGCGCAATCAGAGGGTTAGCGATGAAGAGGATGTTTACGAAGTGGAGTCGATATCTTAATCTTTTTTGATTTCGCTGCATGGCGCATTACTATAGTATTTCATTGTTTTTGCAGGGCATGGCGTGCAGGTGTTGAGTCTTATGGGATACCCCAATTTGCGGTCGTCTAGTCGTTTAGAACTCTGTACATTAGTTGCATACGGCGGTTAATCAATCAACTGAAACCTTGCTAATCACACCAAATCATCGAATGTTTGCTTCCATTGCTGAAGGACACGAGAATAAATACATCAAGTAAGCCGTTGCCGGAACAGCCTGGAGATTACCGGTCCTTTCCACTTCCTGCTCCCGACGAGCCGCCAGCGGCCACCGTAGCTGTTGTGCGAGAGTTGTCTGTCGAGCTAGTCTTGGAACTCTTGAGTGTGTTTGCGGTCTCTTCGTCGTCGTCTTTAGCGTTGACCTCGAGAAAGTGGTAGAGGACGATCAACATCATTGCGCAGGAGCCGAGGAAGACGGCGAGTTTGTGGAGGTCGTTGTCGGTGATCATTGTGAATTACGATTTGCAATGCACGTCTCGGATTTGAAGATATAAGCGCTGCGAGGGAACGGTTGCCCGTGTAAGGAGTGAAGCACGTCGCTGGATGCCACGTTGATGGTTAGCTGGGGACGTAAGAGCAGCAAAGGGAGGTGGTATGCAATTGTCCGCGACTGAATTGCGTACCTGACTGAGTATTAAGAGAATCGGAAGCTGAGCGACCGCAACAGCAACAGGCAAAAGGGCAATATTGTGATTGTATGGGAGCGCTAGAGTATCGTCGTCAACGCTGTGAGAGGGCCGTCCAAATTGGGTATCACGGGCAGTAGCACAAGGACATAATTAGCTAATCAGGCGGCATTATTTGAGCATTAATTGAACGGCGGGGAGCTTCCTCCGTTGACCTCCAATACTTCTGCAACCATCATCAATCTCACCGAATAGCCATCGAGGGTGTCATTCGCAGGTTTCATTGCTATAGCCGCCTGGGCCCATTCAGGACCGTTGTCGTGTCCCTCTTGAATCTCTTGTCTAACCTTCAAGGTTAGTCGCATCCAAAGAAGGTCAGAGGGTGCCACCAGCCCAGTTTGTAACCGGGCCGTTGCAGCACCCTGAGAAATTCTGATCTACTCTCTGGTGAATACCTTTCTCCGGGCTTTTGTTCCTTCTCTCTTTCATCCCTCTTCCTCCTCGATTTGCTGGGGAGTCGTCTGATTGCGATTGTTGAAGCTTTCTTAATTGTGCCATCCCCGCATTTTAGCTTCGGCCTCGATCTCGAAGGTTTTAGTGTCCACTGGACCTTTTTCCTGCACTCGAGGGGAAACCTGCCTTAGGTTACCGCCCCCTGCATATATGCCGGCTCTCCTATTGCTACAATTGGGCCCTCCAGGAGGTTTCTCATCGACTACAGTACCAAGATCAAGATGAACGAGCAATTCATGCCTCCAAAGGCATTCACCCAGCCGCGGGGTTCCGGGCCTTCGCTTTTGGCCTGCCTTTTATGCCGCCACAAGCATCTGAAGTGTGATGGGGGCATGCCCGTCTGTAGTCGCTGCGCGACAACGGGTGCAGAATGCCAGTATACCCCATCACGGCGAGGGTACAAAGGGCCATCGAAGAAGCGACGGGCCAATCCTTCCTCACCAGAGCAGTTGCCGGTTGACATTGCACCTACATTCGATCCAAACATTGGCTTCTATGATGTGCCCACTGATTGGAGTTCGTTCAATCCCTACCCCTACGTACCTACGGCAACTCTTCCTGCTTCGACGTCTTCCGGAAGTAGTCCCCAATTTATTGAACAGCCTGCGGTTTCACAACAAGTTCTCACGAGGAATGCACCTTTGACTCCAGAGTCAGCCTCTTCGACATCGAATGATGGATACCTTGTCGACATCTATTATCAAAATTTCCACCCTTCGCATCCGATCTTGCCTCCCATCCGCTTTCTCTACCAAAGGCGTCTGGCGCCTTTCCTTGAGCAGGTCATCAAGTTTGTTGGCGCCCATTTTACATCCGCTGCCTCCAGTGAGACCTATCGTCCCAATATTGAGATAATTGTCATGGAACAAGAAGGATCGGTGGAAAAAGTCCAAGCACTCCTTATACTCGCAATTGTCCTGCATTCGCGGAACGAACGAGCTAAGGCTGGGGAATGTCTTGTTGCTGCTGTTGACTTGGCGTTTGAACTCGGTCTACATACCAGAGACTTTGCGATCACCATAGGCGAGGGTGATCCCATCCGAGAGGAGTGTTTGAGGCGTACCTATTGGGAACTGTTCATCATTGAGGCTATGCTAACGGCACTTGGGCTTCAGCCAACGCCTCGTACACATAACATACAGCTTGAGGTACCGCTCCCCTGTGAGGAACGAATCTATCAAGATGGGTTGGCACCGCCGCCTCCTCCAACGATCGAACAGTTCGATGAGCGTGTCTTTGCCGACGAAGAACGGGATTTCTCTTCTTATACGTACAGAATTGAAGCGGCGCGCATCCTTGGACGTGTCGTAGCCATCCAAGACCTAGTTGAAGGCCAACAGGACAAAGTTGAAGCTATAGATGCTCGAATCACCAGCTTCTTCCACCATCTTCCGGAATCGAAGATCGAGTATCTGCGTCCAGACGGGACCGTAGACGAGATGATGTTCCAAGCCACAATGGTTGTTAACGGAACGTCGATCTATCTCCACTTTCCCCGATCAGACTTACTTTCGTCCCCCGCCGTTGCGGCCGAAGTGATTTGCGGACACCACGGACCATGTTCCATCCCCGCATTCTCCCACCACGCCCACGCCATGAAAGCCGTCAAAGCAGCCAGCGAAATTTCCTCGCTCGCCTCCATTCGTATGCCCGTGGTTAAGCACACACCGTTCTTCATCTGCTCATTGGTCATGAGCTCTATCGTGCAGCTCGCCGCTTGCTCCGTGAAAGCGGGCCAGATGCCTGACCCTAGTCGGGATCGCTTGGCGCTAACCATCGGTGTGTTCAAGACGTTGGCCAACACCTGGGCGATCTCTCAGTCCATCATGCGGCAGGTCAAGGCAGTTGCTCGCGATGTCATGGATATGGGCTTGCGTCCGTCGATGGACCAGATTGATCTGAATACAGTTCTTGACAATGGCCGATTTTGGCTTCCGGAGGCGCTTTCAAGGTAATCATTATCCTTAAAATACTTGCATCTTGGTCTCGCTGTCTCGGTTGATAACTCCCATCTTACTATGATACCCCTCCGATATCTTTAATGACAATCTACGCTATCTTGAATACGAAATATATGGTCTACTGCTTATCCTTACTTTCATCGTGCACGAGTACTTTCCAATGCGTATCCAGGGTATATGAGGCAAGGATCTGATCAAGTTGGGGTTCCAACAATATCCCCGCACCTAGGCGAGTCTTGGAAAGATAGAGAAGATCCAGCGGAGGGATCCATTATGTTTCGAGCCAGACGAAACGAAATTTCAAAGTTTTCTCCTCGCCTAATTGATGCATTGTCACGGCAGTTCAAGGGATTTATCCGTCCAGTGGCTAACAAGTCCCCTTATCCGGCCGTTCGAAGCCACAATATAATATCACTATAAGCACGAGCGCAGAAAAATATTCCGCATATAAACCAAGCGTAAAAGACACTGGAAGATGCTGTGAAGAGATCGCCAATGGCCAGATGCAGAGTACTCGATGCGGAGCCTGTAAGAACACTCTATACCTAGCTGGTGGCATTGGCAGACTCCATACTGTTAAGGCATGCGAGGTGACGTGTATGAGCAAAGCCCTTCAGCAATCTAGCCCCAGATTTGCCGTGAAGCCACTAGCACTAGCCCTCGATTGGATCGCCGAGCATCCGGCCGATTCCAGCAGCGAAGCGTATACTTGAGCTTCAACTAAACCAGGTATACTAGCTTGTCAACCCCGCATGCTATCCGGGGTTCCGCTTACTTCCCCGCTATCCAAGCCCTACCTAGCTAGCTGTCTGCCCATCAATGGATCACTGCTTTCAAGGCTTCCAGTGAGACGTCCGATGGGAGTCTCACGTCTACAATGTTCAATGAGTGTCACTTAAGTCACCCTGGCTGTATCTTCCTCTACCGAATAACACACAACAGTACAGCTGCTCTACCAGAGCTAATTGTATCACGGCACTTCCCCCGTAAGCTCCTGCTACCCCCAGCCCAGATCACATCCACTAGCCAGGTAGCAGTCTTATCTGTGGGGTCTACCCCTGCTAGGGCATGTATAAGGACCAGAACAATAAGCATAACCCCGCAATGAGGATCTAGCGTGCCCGGTTTCTCCACCTGTCGGCTATCAAGAATAGTAGTCTGTTCTTTACTTTGTGGGGTTTAGTAATTCTTGGCTTAGGGAAGAGTACGTACTATCCTTCAAACGTGTAGGTAAAGGCGATCTTGGAGGAGGGCTTTTGGTACCTACTCTGAAGGCGTCGTGGTCCATTTGGTTGCTCTCAATGCGTCTCAAATAGGAAGGACCCCCCGGATTCCATCTGTATCTAGACGAAGTCACATGGGCAGATACCACTCGCCCAGCCAGAATCATCATCGAATGTCTATCTCGTTTCATTGAGAGGGGTCTGCGCCTCGAGCGCTTATAGACCTGAGCCTTGGCCAGAGTTGGAGATAGCTCAAAGTGAGGAGATTCTACATCAGTCTCCAATCGTTCTTACATCAACGATGCACGAAGCCACCAATACCAACAGCTTCCGCAGACGCTCCGCAAATGTACGCCCTCGTATGGACTTCTTTTCTCCGCATTCACCAAGCTAGGAGTCTCATACTCCGCCTGCTAAGATATCGAGGAGGCAATCTTGCCCGGTGATCTGGAGCTCCGGGGGCTGTGCGGGTCTAGATGTACTACCTAGCTAGCTACTAAGTACTGATAGCCCTTGGGCACGACGGTATGTATCTCTGCTTGCATCGCCTCGTCCTCCCTTCCCCACGCGCGGGGTTGATGAATTGAATTTCGTCGGAGCTCTCCTAGTCTAGACGTGAAGCAAGCAGAGTGCTTTGCGAGGTTCGATGCAGGACAAGCGGGAAAGAGCATTGAGTATAAAGCCCCCTACCCCAACCCATCTGCATGCCTTTTCTGATCTTTCCTCATCTCTATCCTGGCCTGGTCTCAGGAGAAGGACAGACGCCCTGACCCCTGACTTGTTGATAGCTTAGCTATACGCATAGCACGATGACTATCCCTGAGGAAGTCGACATTATCATCTGCGGCGGCGGCAGCTCGGGCTGTGTCCCTGCTGGCCGCCTCGCTAACCTCGATCACAATCTCTCGGTGCTACTTATTGAGGCGGGTGAGAGTAACTTGAATAACCCATGGTAAGTAGTCCTTTAGTATAATGACTGGACATGGCAGGCTGCTTAGTGCAATTCTAACATACCCCAGGGTCTACCGTCCTGGTATATACCCTGTTAACATGAAGCTCGACTCCAAGACAGCTTCGTTCTACCACTCCCGGCCCTCTGAGCACCTCGATGGACGCCAGGCTATTGTCCCTTGTGCGAACATCCTTGGTGGTGGATCGTCGATTAACTTTATGGTATTGTCCGCTGTCCCTCATATATACCCCGTAGCTAATCGAGGGTACCTAGATGTACACCCGAGCCTCCGAGTCCGACTACGACGACTTCCAAGCCAAGGGCTGGACAACCAAGGAGCTTATCCCTCTCATGAAGAAACACGAGACGTACCAGCGGGCTTGCAATAACCCAGATGTTCATGGCTTTGAGGGTCCCATCAAGGTGTCCTTTGGCAACCACACCTACCCTCTTGCACAGGACTTCCTTCGTGCTGCGGAGTCCCAGGGTATCCCTACCACAGATGATCTTCAGGACTTGAAAACTGGGTATGTTCCTACCACCTATCCAAGGTAGCGATGATACTCATAATGTATAGTCACGGCGCAGAGCACTGGCTCAAATGGATCAACCGCGACACCGGCCGCCGCAGTGACGCCGCCCACGCGTACGTCCACAGCACTCGTGCCAAATACTCCAACCTGCACCTGCAATGCAACACCAAGGTCGACAAGGTCATCATCGAGAACGGTCGTGCCGTCGGCGTCGCAACAGTCCCAACAAAGCCCCTCGACGGCAAAGAGCCAACCCGCCGCATCTTCCGCGCTAGAAAGCAGATCATCGTCTCTGGCGGCACCCTCAGCTCCCCGCTCATCCTACAGCGCTCTGGTATCGGTGACAGCGAGAAGCTGCGCCGTGCTGGTGTGAAGCCCATTGTTCACCTCCCTGGTGTAGGTCGCAACTTTCAGGACCACTACTTAACTTTCTCGACGTACCGCGCCAAACCGGATGTCGAGACATTCGATGACTTTATTCGTGGTGATCCCAAGGTGCAGAAGAAGGTCTTTCAGGAATGGAACATCAAGGGTACTGGGCCTCTCGCGACAAATGGTATCGATGCCGGTGTCAAGATTCGACCTACAGAGCAGGAACTCGAAGAGTTCAAGAAGTGGCCGACTCCGGACTTTGTCAATGGGTGGGAGACTTACTTTAAGAATAAGCCTGATAAGCCTGTGATGCACTACTCTGTTATTTCTGGGTATGCCTTCCCCATATTGCTTCACTTTCTGCAATACTAACACCACCAGCTGGTTCGGAGACCACATGCTCATGCCCCCGGGCAAGTTCTTCACCATGTTCCACTTCTTGGTATGATACCATTCTATTCAACTCTTATCCGCAATATTCTAATAAGAGCAGGAATACCCCTTCTCCCGCGGCCACACCCACATCACCTCCGCAGACCCCTACGCCGTCCCCGACTTCGACGCAGGCTTCATGAACGACAAGCGCGACATGGCCGCCATGGTCTGGGGCTACATCAAGTCGCGCGAGACCGCGCGCCGCATGAACTCCTACGCTGGAGAAGTGACAAGCATGCACCCGCACTTCGCGTTTAACTCCAACGCCCGCTCGCATGATATGGATCTTACCACGACGAAGGCTTACGCTGGACCGAACCATCTCTCGGCCGGTATTCAGCATGGTAATTACATCTATTCATATCTCTCTGGAAGAGATACCCGGTGGCTAACATATAAACCAGGATCTTGGTCCCACCCACTCACACCAGGCAAACAGCCCGATCCATCAATCCTCAACTCGAACCACTTCGAGACGCGCGCTGAACTCGATTACTCGAAGGAGGACATCGCGCATATTGAGAAATGGGGTAAGCCTGCCTTTCTTCCCGACTCCTCGCTCCTATACGCATATTAACATACATGATACTAACATTGTTTGTTTGTCCAGTCCAACGCCACGTCGAAACCACCTGGCACTCTCTCGGAACATGCAGTATGGCCCCCCGCGAAGGCAGCAACATCGCGCCCCAAGGCGGCGTCGTCGACGAGCGCCTAAACGTGCACGGCGTCAAGGGCCTCAAGGTCTGCGATCTGTCAATCTGCCCTGATAACGTTGGGTGCAATACATTCAGCGTACGTTGCCCTTCTCAATCCCCCTCCTCCCTCCCTATTAAAATAGAAAAAACGAGATCGATGAGTGGCTAACTGGTTAATGCGACTAGACGGCCCTCCTCATCGGCGAAAAGTGCGCCGTCCTCACAGCCGAAGACTTGGGGTACTCAGGCGATGCCTTGAAGATGGAAGTCCCCGAGTACCATGCCCCCGGGGAATTCGTGAACCTTGCTAGGCTGTAAAGCCGTAGGGACTCAAGTCCTATATAGGCGGTCATTTGAATATGTATCTCTTGCGCAACGCCATGTTTTTTGACACATTACAATGTATATAACCAGACTGTATTAACTTACTGGTTTGACTCATCACGAACCTGTCTGTCAATAAGTAAACCGTAAGGTAAGGTAGGCATAAGAACGAGAAACCCCAATTTAGGCAGGTAGCGCCCCAGTCCATCCACTAACATACCTTCCCCCCTCGGTGTAATCAACGATACAGAAACCTGAACGGAAGGTGCGACCACCGCGGGGTGGCTCCTTCCTCATGTGTCTTGAACACTAAACGTAAACAGAAGGTGCGATGCACCCCCGGGCCCGACCCGGCACTGCAGGAGGAAGGAGCGACCATCGTCGTCGGTAGCTTCTTCCTATGAAAGCAACAGGACGTAAGAGGAAGGCGCGACCAAGACCTGTCCTGGACGCTGTTTTTTTGGGGAAGGAGCGACCATTATGGTGTGGACCTAGGGAAGGAGCGACCAACTTAGTCTCAGTATTGGAAGTAGGAAGGAGCCAGACTCTGGGACTGGTAGTTATCGAGGTAGGTAGTTGGAAATCAGGTTGAGTACCTTGGCCTTGGGTATCATATTCGCATTCGCAAAACGTAAGCAATGCAGCTGTGTATGTATGTATGTACGTGTCGGTCTGATCGTCTCTGGACAAGCTAAGCAAAGAAAGAAAGCAGAGAAACTAATGCAATGCAACGCTGGACGAAGGAATGTTGAAATCTTTCTGGCTCACAATGCACCCAAGTAAGGAAAGTAAATGAATCAATGAATCAGTCCAGTCTATAGCCATAAGTAACCCCATATCCGTAATCGTAATCATCTAACGACCATTGCACCGATGACCAAAGGAATGACAAAGAAAGCAGAAACAAATTGGAAGGAAAAGCGAGGTGGTATCACAGGAGAATACAAAGTAAGAGATGAAGGGAATCGCAACTAGGCAGCTAGCACACCACCCAACTCCCTCAACGCTTCAGCCCTCTTGGCAACGACGTCCTCGGGCCTAACGACATTCCGTAGCGCCTCGGAAGCCTGAATGAGTCCATCGATGCTAATAGCGTGATTGGTCATACTGTGGTTGATGTACGTGTACAGCTCAGCAGGCGTAGAACAAGTCGTGAGCAATTGGGACTCGTTGAGTTTCAAAAGGGCGAGGGCCACTTGAAAGAGGAATGAGGAGCCACTGCCGCCGCCGGAGGCAGAGACGTAGGTTGCTACTGACGAGGGCTCGATTGTTGGGTGGGCGTTTTCAGATGACGTGGTGTTCTTGGGAGCATTTGGGTTCATGGACACCGCGCTCGCGACGTCAAGGCAGAGGACGACGTCCCAGACGCGGTAGAGCGCTTCGGCGGAGAGACAGTCTGTGAAGACGGATAGGAACCATTGGAATGTCAGAGCTTCGAGTTCCACGCCTAGACTTTCTAGGTGGCTGGATAACTTTGGCAAGATCTGTGAGATGTACTGTCGTAGTACCTGCTGGTCAGCGCGCGAGGCCAGCAAACCATGATCGTAGTAGTGCTTTGGCAGGATGACCTCGATCATAGAAGTCAGCAGCCAGAAGGTATCCTCAGCAGTAGGCGTGATAAGCAGCAGCGATCCAGCAATGAGATTCATGCCCTGGCAGTAGCCAACCTCAGGGTTGCGGCGGGAATAAGCAAGGAGGACCTCCTTTAATTTCTCGACACCAGGTCCCTTGCGGAAGAACACATTGTCTGTGAGCGTCCGGTTGATATCCATATCAATTTGGGCCACGACTGACGCGTCAGGTTCACTGCCGCCAATTCCCTTGACAAGGTCGTCATAGTACCCAGGTACACGCATCGACGAAGCCCCGCTGCACTCAGACCAGATCTTGGACCGTAACGTGACGGGAATCCCGCCGAGGACGAGCGCTCGGAACTCACGCCATTTCGCACGTCCGACTTTTCCCTTATTGCCTAGGCCTGAGATTCCTACCATTTCGCCATCGGCTAGCGACACTTCTGGCATGTCCACGGCTTTCAACGGTCGGTCTGATGCAGCTGCAGCTGCAGCCGCGGCCTCGCCTTCTTTGCGGCGCTCGGCGCGTACCTTGCGGAGGAACTCGTTCCATCGAACCGACCTAGCCTGTTGCAGATAATCGTGAAGGTCCGTCAGCTGTTCGAGAAGTAGTTTTACGGGCTCGTGCTCGCCTCCTGACGCAAGAACCGCAATCTCATCCATAGATGACCCAGCAAACTCAGGTCGGTCTGCAACGACCGTCGATGTAGACGCAGAAGGCTGGAGACCCGCATTTACGGAGACCGAGCCGCGCTTGTCAACGGCGACTCCATTATTTCTCGGTGCGTCGTCGCCTGTCGTCAAGGATACAATGGGTCCGGCGGATGGCGTGTGCGAGAGTAGCTCCGTAGGTGCAGACGGTACCGTCAAGTAGTCCTGCCATCGATGAGAGCCTTCTTCCGTCGGTGAAGTCGGGCCGGAAGAACGGTGCGATGCGGAGGTTGACCGGCCAGTTGACTCTGGTTCGTCGTCGCCGTCAGGGTGGTCAGTGCGAAAATTACCCAGCGTAATGCTCAAGCGGTTTCCGCTCTTCATGTTCGCAGCTTCTCGCTGTCTCCTCTTTCTCCGCTGGTCATAGATGAATCCAAAGCGGTCGGTCAATAAATCCCCACCTAGATAATTATTGTAGATGGGCGAGAGAGTCGGCGGTCGAGACTCCATGGGGAGAATAGCATCCATCTCAACCGGCCCAAGATTCGTAGGATTCCTTGACGCAGCCTCAGCCGCTGCTCCCTGCGATACGCTGGCTGCTGGCTGCCTCCGGCCAAGCTGCCCTGACCGCGGCGCTGTACCCGAGCCATTCGGCCTCCCTGGCGCTCCTTGCATACTCGTGTTACTGTTGATGCGCTTGAGCGCCGCCACCGCCGTCATACCGTGTTTGGTGGCCGGAAGCGCAGATGGAGGACCCCTGTTCCTATCCCGATTGGTCGACGACGCTCGTCCGCGGTTTCGATCTGCTGGGCTTTCATCCCGGACTTGACCTCCAGCGAAGAGCTTGACTGTCCATGATGTGATTGAGTTCGATGACATGCGCGAATGTGTGCTTGAAGCGTCCGTAACCGGCTGGCCATCTACAGGCTGGAAAAGCTGGTCATCTAACGGCTTGCGTCGGTTGATGTTCCCAGAAGTAACTTCTGGTCGAGCGACATCATCCTCCCCAAGCTCGGATATGATACTGCTAGCTCGACTCGTCTTCCGACTACCCGCGGCGCTCCCAAAGATGAAATCCTGCCAGCTGCGTAGCGACCCTCCCCGTTTACGATTTTGAAGACCAGAGTCGACACTTGACACTCCAGACTTGGCATCGCCCTCCAACCGGAACGGCCTGCGGATCGTAGATTGAATAGTAGTATTCAAATCATCGTCGTCTTCAACATTAGAGTTCCGCCGAGACCCGACATCATCCGTCATCGCCTGCTGCATGAGTCCACCAACCGCACTGGAGCCCTTGACTGTCTGATCCATGTCATTATTTTCCTCAACCTCCTCCTTCTGCGACGTCTCCATTGCATAAAGCCTCCGTTCAATATCTTTATTCGAAACCGATGCCTCACGCAGCATTCGTTTCAACTCCCTCTCTCGCGCATCAGCGCGCTGCCTTAAAGCCGAAATCTCCGCATCGCGCTGCGCCAAGTCCCGCGCAAACTGCCTCACCAGCTTGACAGCCCCATTGCTAGCAACCAACCGCTCGATATGCGCGTCATCGGCCAGATGCAAAGCACCAGGAAAGTCCCGAACAGGAACCGAATCCTCAAACAGCGCCGCACGGCCAGAGTTGAATGAGCCCGTGGTCAACTTCGCTAGCGTCGACCTCCGATCCCGGGTTGTATCCGTCACATTCTCATTATTCGGGCTAGTTCCATCTCCACCATTCAACAACGCGCTCGTCAACGCTTGATTGTACGCCGGTTGACCGAGGAAGCCCTGCGGTGACCGATCCGGAGACAAGGATGGAAAGGAAGTAAGGTCGCTCTCAGACTCAGTCGTGTTAGACGTAGAGTGCCGCTTTTGCGCCTTCGTTCGGATGGCCCTTGCCTTCGAACTATGGCGTGACGATGACGATGTCTGTGACGAGGAACGGCGCTGCAGCTGCGGCGGGGGAGGTCGAAGATCGAATTCCGCCATGGCGCGGGAATCGGGGGATACAGCTGACGGCGGGAGACGAGTTTGACGCGAGCTTCATGAATGCTGAGGGGCAGCTCTCGAATGGGGAGTTGGAGATGGTATATACGGTGAGATGACGGTCCAGAAAGACGTATTTATCAGCGGTGTGGGCCGACTCTTTTAAGCTTCGGCGGCTCTCTCGCGGGGTTGGCGTTGGCGTCCAACGCGAGTGTAGTCGTATGTAGGGTAGGACAAAACAGAAAAACCGGTGCGAGGCCCGTCTTGTAAGCTGGTCAATGCACGCGCCGTAAGCGAGCTGAAATCAAGAAGCAGTAAAAGACAGGCTTGCGACGAGAAAAGAGGCAACAATGGAGGAGACAGAGGAGGGGAGGTCTGGCAGGATAAAAGAGAAAGACAAGATAGGCGTATGGACAGGAATTATTGTTGACGGAGGGATCGAGGCCAACGGCGGGAGAGCATCATGACGTGGTGGCTGCATGTGACTTGACCGCCTTTCCTACTCCGTCGCCCGTCTCTGCCCTACGCAGCCCTGCTCTTTGTAAAGATAACTACATTTAACCAACTTCATTGTCATCTTGCATATGGATGGTTTGTTTGTCTGGAAATAGACATGCAGGAAATTGCACAGCCATGATCAATCAAGGATCAAAATTGCATTGCCTGAATTTAGACATGACGAGTCCCTGCAGGACAAGCCTCCTAATTTCTAATCCAAAGATAAGGCCATGACCACTTAGCCACGGAGACGGACTTTGGGACAGCGAGGTAAAATAATCTTAATCTTAGCATAATATCAGACCCCTGCTTCGCACCAAACTTGACCTCGTATTCCAGGCTTGATTGAGTCCACCAGAGTCCAAAGTCCAGACCCTGGGGCACCGCTTACTCATCCCCATCCATGAGCCTCGGTTCTCCGCAACAACCGACCCCAGCTCGTCCGGTATGTGTCCAAATAAGAGGGGTCTCTAAAGTCACAACTTCTCCAATATCTAAACGTTTACTCTCACAACTACCAATCTCAGAGAAAGTACATTCGAAACTACACTCACCATGTCCGGAAACGCCCGCCAACGCCTCCAAGCACTAAGCCAGCAGCTCGTCGAGGGAATCCCCGACGCAGGCACCTTCGAGGATATCCCTAAGATCCGCCAGGTCGCAGGGGACTCAGTTGGGCCGTATGTCACTCCAACCATTCTCTCACCACTCATGACTGGAAATGAAACCTAACACTTCTGTGCCATAGTCGAGTAAAAGACAAAGTCGCAATCATAACCGGTACGCCCATTTCCCTTTCCCAACCTGCCCCTCACACTTCATCCCAAGTAAAATGCTAACAAACCCTCAAATAAAGGAACAAACTCTCCCCTAGGCATAGGCCGCGCAACAGCCCACCAATACGCCCACAACGGCTGCAAAGCAATCTACCTCCTCGACTTCGCCTCTACACACCTCACCACACACGCCCGCGAAATCAAATCCCTCTATCCCGCCGTCGAAGTCCACGTGCGCGCCATTGACGCCGCAGACGAAAAGAGCCTAAAGGAAGTAATCGACCACGCCATATCAACTTATGGGCGATTGGACATATTCTTCGCGAACGCCGGAATCTCAGGCTCGCATGTACCCTTCGACCAGATCGACTCCTCAGCATTCCTAGAAACACTGCGTGTAAATACGCTCGGTGTATTTCTAGCCGCGAAGCACGCTAGTCTTGCAATGCGGAAGACAAGTGAGTCCTCAGGGAAGAAGTATTCGAGTGGGAGTATTATTCTCACGGCGAGTGTTGCGGGGCTGAGGTCGAATGCTGGTGCAACGGATTATAGTGCTAGTAAGGCTGCTGTTGTGAGTATTGCGCAGACGGTTGCGTTTCAGTTGGGGGGGACGGGGATTAGGATTAATGCGATTTGTCCTGGTGTTGTGGAGACGGGGATGACGAGTGCGATGTATGATGCTGCTAGGGCAAGAGGGACGGAGAGGAAGATTGGGCAGTTGAATCCGTTGCAGAGGGGGGCTGTTGCGGATGAGATTGCAAGGGTTGCTCTGTTCCTGGGGAGTGATGAGAGTTCGTATGTTAATGGGCAGGCTTGGGCGGTTTGTGGGGGGTTGAGCGCGGGACATCCGGTTGTTCCTGGGAAGTTGGCATAGTTTATTGTTGTCTTTACAGTTATTACGGAGTACTAACGGATATTGATGAAGAGTTAAAACATTTTATATAAGTATCAATTAACTGAGCCCAATGGGCTGGTAGACGAGCAGGGGTGTGCTTCTTGAGCACAGAGCGGCTTTCAAAGCAGCTCCTTCGAGAACTGACATAGGGAACTGGTGGTGACGGATAGGAAATATCGAGGGAGAGGCTTGCCCAGCACGTGGAGGCCGTGGGCTATCTATGAACAGTCAAAGCAAAAGACGCCCTAGGACCAAATGTCCTAGTATGAAATGGACAAAATATACCCAACTAGGGTGGCGAAGTATGGGGGAATCAAGCGAGGCCGTCAACCTGACAGTCTTCAAAAAAGAGTAAAAGAGAAATAAGAATAGGTCCTCCAGAATGTAACAAAAGCGTCCAGAAAACTTCAACAAAAGAGGTGTGGCGGTGAGAATATCCAACAGGAGAAAACAAGAAGCCAAAAAGAATAGTGCCAAGATTGGTCACAACTCGCTCTAGATCTGACAATATTGTATGTGGAGCAGAGGTCGTGTCGAAGTCGTCGAAATCAATCGTCGCAGATCATCGATTGATGAGTATTATTTATGCAAGCATGCGGGGGGTGGTACGCATGAGATCCTCGCTGGCCTGCTTGGAGAGCGTACCCGTCTCGGTCTGGTCGTCCATACCGTCTGTCTCATGGGCGTGCTCATCGTCATCCTCGACGATGCGAGTTGGGATCTCGTTCGGTCCATACTGTTGGCTGGACCGCTCGGGGAAGGTCGAGCTGCTAATCATCGACATCGAGGTACTTGACCGGTTGTGGACAAGGTCGGGCGTAGGGGGAACGCTGGTGCGGCCATCTGGGTGGAGGGTGCTGACCTCGCTGTCACCCATCTCGCTGCCCTCGCGGGGGGTCATCATACCCCGAGCCTCAAGACGAGACTCCTCGTGGGACTTTCCCTCACCATCCTCGGCATCCTGGGCAAGCTGCAAGCCTTCAACAGCAGCGGCACACTGCTCACTGATGCTGCGGATGATATCTGAAATAGCATCAGTCTTATCGCGCAGGTAGCGATCAGCAACGTCAGTGACGCTGAGACGCGCGATGCTGCGGTGTCCTTGATCCATGTTCAGCAAATGTTGGTCCAGGTCCGGGTTTCTGTTCGACACACCGTTTGCAGAGATATCCGCCTTGGTCTCCTTAGCCTTGGGGTCCTTGACCTTGGGCGTCTTTGCACTCTCAGCGTGCTCCTCAGTCTTGCCTTCGGCCTTCTCCTCTTCGGCATTCTCTTCTTCGGCAAGTTCAGCGAGGTCCGTCGAGCTACCAATTGAGCGAACAAGGTGTTCCATATGGTGAGTCTTGCCATTGATTAGGCTGCGCAGGTGCAGAACGACCCGTTGAGCATCGTCACGCTGGCGGGCGAGAGATGAGGTTGTGTGCTGCAGAGCAGAAAGCTCCTTCTGATTGCGCTTACGCTCGCGCTCAAGCTCCTCAGCAATCTCCTGTTGAAGAACCAGGGCCTCAAGAGCATCGTCGCGCTGTTTCTCAGTGCCAGACAGACGGAGAGTAAGACGAGCGACGTCATCCTTCTGTTGATCGATGAGACCAGACAGGCGGCGGTTCTCGCGCTTGTGGCCCTCAATCTTGACCTTGAGGTCGCTGGTCTCCTTGGTGAGCTGCTCAGCAAAGGCCTGGAACTTGAGGAACTGTTGCTTCCAGGTCTCGAGCTCTTCGACCAAGAAGTTGTTGCGCTTGGTAACCTTGCCAAGCTCGGTGTCCATGCGGCCCTTCAGGTTGATGAAATCTTGCCAGGCCTCCATGGCATCGCGCGAGTACTGGTTACGCTCACGCACGATCTCGTTGAGGTGTCTCATGGAGACCTTGGTCATGAGTGGCTTCTTGACCGACCCGCCGAAGATAGCCTTCATACCAGTGTTGCGTCCGAGCTTCTCACAGACGTGGTCCATGACGCCCATAACAGAATCCTGGTTCCACCAGGTGGGCTCCTCGATGCTCTCAACCTCGCCGCGCATGACGATAATTTGACCAGCGGGGATAAGCTTGCCACCTGCGTATGCGGAACGGAGGTGGTTGGGGACACCGGACGGGGAAACATCGCCGTTCAACGCCTGCGTCAAGCGGGTAATGAACTTGGTGCGCTGACCGGGGTTCAGAATGTTCGGTGGGCTCGAGGTAAGGACGAAGTTGCGGTCAAGATCCACCACCAGAGCGTCGGATGGCGCGTTGAAGAGGGTTCGGCATTCGGCGGTCACACCAAGAATGTAGGGGCCAGGCTCCTGCACGAGGTCCTTGATGTGACGAGCGTGAACCATTGGTACGTAGAGACCGCTCCACTCGTAGATGCGAACACAGTAGCGGATAGTCTCGGCAGCAATGGTGAGCATCGCAGGGTAGTGACTGACGAAGATAATACGGCGAGTCGGCGAAACGGCAGCCTCGATGACACCGACAATGTTGGGAATCGACAAACATGTGAACAATGGCCACATGGCGAAGTTTTGGAATCCTGTGGGAGACGAAGGGAACTGGTAGCACAAGGCGTAGTCCTTCATATCGATGCGAACCAGGTCATTGAGACGCGGCGCGGGGAAGCTGAGAATGCGGGAGACTTCCTCAGCGTGGAACAGATTCGTCGCCTTGTTCCAGTGGATCCACATTCCACGGAGATAGTCTCCGAGTAGATCGTACAAGGGGTAACGGGACAGGAAGCTCAGACAGTACGGGATCCAGTAGGTCTCCTCAGGGTTGTCGTAGAAATCAGACTCAGTCTTCTTGCGGAGTTCGCGAATCGTTTCGGCGCGCTTCTCATCGGCCCTGGACCAGACGCGGAGGGCAATACCGTAAAGTGTGTGCGAGGAGTCCTGCTGCAAGACAAACGCGTGGTGAACACAGTGAGGCTGGTTCTTTCCGGTGCAAATCTCGACGTCGTGGGGAAAGCAGGCCTGTGCTTCGTTAGTTTGTCCCACTCGTACCATCAATCCATGGAAATACATACCCTCATCGCGGAATGCAGAGCCTTTGCGATTTCATTGTCCTGCTCCAGGCGCGGACTGCTTCCCAAAATCTCTGGCAACCAAAACTGACCGACCGCGCCCTTCATATGACCAATCTTCCCCTGAGACGGCGTTGGCGCCTTCACCCATTGTGATGGTTCCCGGCCAACACCGCATACCATGTAGGCATGGGTGAGCGTCTTTGGTGTCCGTTGTGCGGGCTTCATGTTGGCCTGGCTAGGAATCGGCTGTGTAATTCGGGAGTGTAGGGAAGAGGTTCGAGATGGAACGACCAGCGAGTTTTCCCCTTGGTCGCGCGTCGAAGGGCGGTCGCGAGTGGGCGGTCGGGAGTAGAAAGAGTGGTCTCTCAGAGACGGGCCCATATTGGCGATAGAATATGGGGTATATGTAAAGGATAGTAACTAGACGGTCCCGGTTGTGTCGGAGGACCAAATCTGGATATTGTTACCGAAACAATATCGCTCGACAGAGGGGCAGCGCTGCTGATGGAGAAAGGGAGTGAGCGACAGGGAGAATTGAAGCGAATGGCGAAGGGAGGTGCGGGTGCAGCCCAAGAGAATGACGGGAGGGAGTAAGGCTGTCAGTGACTGCTACTAGTACTGGACATAGACTGCAGAGGATAGCATCTCCCAGTCCAGCGAGCACGGCAAAAAGAGTCGAAGCAAGGAATTGCACCTCTCTTGGCCGATGTCGAGGAATTGGATGGCCTGGAGTGGTAAGGGAAGGATGGAAGAGGTAAGGAAGAGGGAAAGGGAGTAGAGGAGAGAGGAAGTCAGGAAGGTGAAGAGGGGGCGAGCACCGAGAGTTCTTGGGCCAGGAACCGACAGGGGAACGGCAAGTCAGGGAAGCCAATCTTACCTGGTTCAGTTTAGCCCAGCGTGCGGATATTAATATGGGCGACTGTTAATTATAATATTATTGTCGTATTAATTATCGCTAAGCACAAGAACAGTCTAGGCTGCGGAGTCGCTTGTTCGTTCCTGCGCCGTCTCCAGTAGAGTAGTTGGGGACTGAACAGGGGAGTTTTGGTCTATTATTGAAGACTTTTCTGTCCAAGTAATATGTGAAGATTAAACTCCTTCCTAGATTGGCTCCAACTCTACCAGGACCAACATACCATGGCACAGAAGGAAGCTTCCACGCGAGCGATCGTCCATCGCCACAGTCCGCAACACGAACAAGGCTAACAGACCCGTCGAACAGGGGAATTGACAAATTCTCCAGCACTAAGCGGTTAGCCTGCAAGCTAGAAGGCCATGTGAGTGCCTCGAGCTTATCAGGGGCTGCGGCAGTCTGAAACCTCCCAGATGAAGGAGGAGCTGCGACAAAGATACCTTGACTAAGCGATGATCTTCATTTACCAGCAGTCGCTCCGTGATGCCGACGGCCAATGCATCCGGCTTTGTTCCAGGGACAACGCATCGATCAGAATCTTCACTCGCTGGTCGATGGATCGATAGATCTAAGCTTAATCGCCATCAATGAGAATTGAAACCTTAGGACAAGGCGTTTTACGTCTTCCTTTGCTGGCTGGGTCAATTATGTGATGGTACTCCGTAGAACTGGTTAGTAAGTAGTGAGTAGTAGCCAGTACTTGTCAGTCTCGTCCTCATCGCTGCCTTTTCCTTCGCGTCGGAGAATGTTGCAATTCCATCCAGGCCAAACAACAAGTCTCGCGTTTGTTGTGCGCTTTCTGCTGGGTGTCTGTGAGTCTGCAGCTGCAGAGCGCATCCATGGTACAGGACCAACTCCATCCATGGGTTGACTAGGATTGGCTGGGGGCTTATGTCGCCGTTTGGTTCCCTTCCGACCGTCCAAACTTTCCCTCTCTCTACCAATATTTGAGCTTGGCAACGAGAACCAAAATCAATAAATGTCCTCACTAACAATACGGCCTGGCAAGACACAGAAATTGTGCGACTCGGGGGTGATACAACCAGGCCGGATGTAAAGTCGAGTCGCGGTTCTCGGTGGTTGTCGTGGGTGTCCCTCTCAGCCTCAAAGCCAAGTCCAGGATGGCCGTACAACTACAGATTGTCAACCCTGCCATCCCACAATAATGACAATCAGGGATTATGCACGTCACGATCACTGCTACGCACTGAATCGTTCTGGCTGACTGCACTTACGAAGAAATCTCAAATCGCCCACCTTTTATCCCACAAATCTGGTTTTGTGTGCCGATCGGGATGGTCAGTCCACAGCTTTTCCCGCCCCGTCGTTTCACACTCACAAACTGCGGGTCAGAGATCTTGATTCTCGCGTCTTGCTCAGATCTGCCAAAAGAACAACTGCCTGGTGCCTACTTTGTAGTGGTACTAGGAGCCTAGTTGCCTAGTATCTAAATGCAGCCAAGAAAAAGCAATGGCCTGCAGAGGATTGTGATGCTGACCACAGATCTATGTATGGATACCCCAATTCCCGAAGTCTTGACCTTGACATCTCGGCGATCTGTCTGTCCGTCACGGCTGGAGGATGGAGCCCAGCCCAGCGCATCATCCTCCTGCCACTCTTCCCCAGATATGCATGCACAGATCTCCTTCTGGCCTCAGCCAGCCCTTGAGCTTGAGGACGTGCTTTCATCGACTTTCGCAGAGCCAGTCACGGCTCTGCTTTTGTTTCGGATGGGAAGGATGGTGATAGCATAACGCTAGCGATTCTTTGTTCGCAGAAATCCTCACCGTGTAACATCCGCACTGCGGCCCCTCAGTGGCCCGATATCCTGCCACACTGGCCCACTGACCACTGGCCACTGCTCAATGCCCGTCAAAGAAAACACCGACGGCAGTACGATGACCTCGTAAGCCAATATGCCTCTGACCGATTTTCACCTCGAAGTAGCAGCGCTGAAAGACATCGCCACTGAGCAATCCACATCCCTCTCCAGTCGCCAGTCGCCACAAACTGCGTACCCAACGTAGAGCCAGAAGGTCGACCGGAATATCCTCTCATTCCCAATTGTAACAGCCTTCGGCTACCATCTACCAACTACCAATCCCAGTCGTAATCCCACTTGCACGCGGTCTGTAATGAAACCCCCAATCTAGTGATCTCCCATCCAGGTTCCAACCTGAGATACGCAAAGCCCAATATAAGCTGCAACCTGCAACCGTCAACAAGGGTCTCACTCACGCCTTCATCCTCGCGCCCCGATCCAATCCCGAGCCCAGCAGATCTTCGGAATCCTTGGCTTGCGCGAAGGACAGAGGATCGGACGATCTGGCACTTGGAAGGTCGAAGGAGCATTCAGCATTGTATGAGGAATGAGGATTGCGGATTGATCATTGAGGATTCGTTGAATAGCAGGCGATGACAGATACTTCTTTTCCTGCTTCTGGTAGACTACCTAGCTAGCTACTGAGATCCCACTGGCTCGCGTTGAAGATTCACCTGCAAAGTGAGCTAGGTAGGTCCTGGCTAGTTGCCATGCATTTCTTGGGGCCAGCGAGGCGAGGTGGTTTGGTCTAGTTTCAATCGTTCTGGTGGTTTCCCGTAGACTGCCTAGGTGGTGCCTGCGCTGTACTCACTTACAGCCTGGCCCTCGTCTACGTAGTCTAGACTACTCTCTACCTACGGAGTAAGTTTGTCTGCTATGCTATACATGATGTAGTCTGAATTCTCAATTTGCGGAGAGCCGGGAGTCTCTGCTTGTTCTCCGCGGTCTAGGTACCTCACCTCTACTATGTCCCGATCTCAGCGATAGCCGTACGAATACCTACCAACGAGATAAGTTTCAAGAAGAAAAGGCAAGGCGCGAAAAGAAAAATCATATTATTTTCGAACATGATACAATCAGATTAGATTGCCAGCGTAGTTAGGTAGCGAAGAGTCACCGATTATTCCTTAGTAGTGCTCTAGCTAACAAATATGGTGTGGGTTGCCGAAAATATATATCCGCCCACCACAACTATGCTCTCTGACTTACCTACCTACACTCCCTACATACGACCAAGCATACAAAGCCACGAGAATACCCTAAAAGACGAACGAAACACGTTAATCCACGATAATGAAACGAAGACAAAGACCTAGTCCTCATAGTCATATTTAGAATCTAGTCCGTACGTCCAGGTCGATACAGAATTGCAGACTCCGCACCATCCCCACCAAAAACAGGTCAACGTTTACTCCATAGTTTGTGACATGTCGCACAGTTCGTCTATAGTCCGTTCTATGATAGCCCATATGACGCATCAGTTCAACGGTTCACCGGAGAATTTAAGTTTGGAATGTATTACCGATTCAACGTTGTGGACCTGAGACTTGAGACTTGAAATTGGTGAGGTGAGGTGAGGTCAGTGGTGAGTGACGAGTCATATCCATTCTGTTTTGTTTGATAGGAGGTCTACATACGCGATCAAGGTCGGAGACAACTCTACATAGGTACGAAACAAAGTAGTCTGGAACAAGCAGGTAGGCTATCATAGGTATCTGAATTACCTTGTAATCGTAGTCTACATACCTGTCTTCTGCATACTGCATGAATGATGAAACCAACCCAGCTCATTATTGGAAAACATAAACCATCCCCGCCCGATCAACGCTGATTACCATGCCGTATGGAACGCGCAACACTGCAATGTCCTGAATGAAGTCGAGATGGCTCTTCAGCAATTGCTGCTGCTGGAGACTTATCACCGTGCTCCGCGGTAGGCGACCGCCTGTGCTTCCCTTGCGACTTCCCTTTGGTCCATTCGCGTTGGCTGACGAAGAACTGGGAAGATGCTCGGTCGTCACAAGGAGAGACTGCGCAGGCTGAGAGAGCTCATACCGCGGCGCGCCTGTAGCCCCGCCATCCGAGACGGGATCAAGACCGCTGACGATATTAGAAAGTTCCGGGCGCGCGAGGTCCCAGAAGCGAATCTTGCGGTCGCAGCCGCCGGAGATGATGAAGCCTACTTGCGTCCTGTTCCCTCGTCCGTCGTCCAGCGAGTCGAAGCCGCCGATGAATGTGCTGATTCCA
The DNA here is from genome assembly GCF_047715825.1 of Aspergillus stella-maris. NCBI lineage: Eukaryota > Fungi > Ascomycota > Eurotiomycetes > Eurotiales > Aspergillaceae > Aspergillus > Aspergillus stella-maris. The sequence continues at coordinate 61,953 of NW_027396867.1, read as the reverse complement.
GAGGAAGAGGAAGAGGCGGTCGGTGATGGGCCGGATGGGTGGTCTGCTGTTCCGGATGTTGGTCCATCCGCTGTTGCGAACCGGCTGAGCATGCCTTCGGGGCGGTCTCCTTCAACAAACCAGGCTTCATAGTCTCTTGGGTTCAGTTGGGTCTGTTTGAGTTTTGTGCTGTCGGGACTGTCTCTGGGATTACCGCCGTTGCTGGGTCCCGAGCTATCTGCTCTGTATACCTCGCGACAGCGGAATCGTTCAATGTCCCAGACGGTTATCTCGTTGCCATGGGCTCCACTTCCTGAGACACAGACCCAGCGGCCGCGGCCCTTAGTTGGATGAACTTGTAGTCTGTGGATTGGTCCTGGTCCTGACATACCCCAGGCCTTGAGCCGGACCTGGAATCTCAAATCCCAGAGGTCAAGAACTCCGTGCGTTGTGCCGACGAGGAGCCAGTTGTGCTTGCGGTCGCAGCAGAATGTTGTGGGGGTGCCGTGATGGACGGGGTTTTGCAGTGTATACACCGGTAGCATTGTCTTCATATCCAGAGCAATTATTCGGCACATACTTGTAACGATGAGGAGAGTGGACTGCGCATCTGTACGGAAGTGTTCCAGCCAGACGGCGTACTCTGGTGACCCGTCGTGTGCTGTGGACAATTGGTATTCGCGCACGAGCTGTACCTTTCCCTTTCGCACTGTGCCGTTGGCAGTGTGGTAGTCAACCTTGACCGCATGGATGCTACCGTCAGTCGCAGCGCTAACGAAGGTATGCGTATTCTCAACAAAAGTCAAGGCCTTCACCTTAGCGTCAGTAGAATGACGATATGTTTGACGCGACCGGGGCGTGAGATTCTTCTCAAGACGCGTCGTATCCCAGACCTTGACGGTTCCATCGTCGGAGCCGGTGACGAAGAATGAATGATCCGGAGCAACCACTACTCGGTTTACAGGGCCGCTATGCTCGCCGAATAAGGCCACTAGAGTTCCAGTTGGTTTCCAGACCTTGTTTGCGTCACGCTCGTTTGCTTTCGGAATCGGCTGTCGAGTGTCCACCTCTTTGACGTACGGGCCGAGATCGAAGAAATCTGTCGGATAATTCTCTGCAAAGACAGAGTCTAGAAGCTTAAGCACCATTGGGTCATCACCGGGGTAGGAGTGATTGGCACGATATTGCTGCACCTGGTTGTCGGCTGGCTTCCTCTCACGAGGAGCAGGCGACACCGCATCTCTCTGAGACGGCACATCAACCTTGCCAAAAGCGTTGGCTGAGCTTGTGCCGGTCTCTGCGTATGCTTTGGCGGTGTCTTTGCGATTGAGCAAGCTCATGGCACTGCCCTTCTTCTGCACCCCTGCAGCTAATCTCCTGATACTGAGGTTCTCTGTCTCTGTTGACGAGCTCTCCTGACCGGGGCTACGTCTGCCTTCAGGAGCCCTTGGCTCAGCATCTGAGCTCGGAGGCGACATTGGTCGAGACCCAGGCGCAGCACTAGGAGATGATGCGACCGGGGAGGAACTCAGAGATCCTCCCGCGCGAAGGGCGTCAACAGCACCCTGCCTAGGTGGGGTCGCAATCGCCCCGGCCTCCTGTGGTATCTGGCTTCTGGTGCGCCCATGCCGCCGTCTCGAACTTGGTGAGTTGTCAATTGTGGTTGAAGCATCGAGCAGTGCGTCCGTGATTGTATGCTGTTTCCCGTCATCTACTCGAGCAGATGGAGGCCTTTCCAAAGACCGTCTTCGTGCCTTGACGTTTTGACTCTTGTCGAAAAAGACTGTTTGAGGTGTAACTCCATAGTCATTCAGGGCCACAACGTCGTTGAGGGAAGATGTTCCGTTCTCGTGGGTTTTGGTTTGACGCATCGAGACTCGCCATATATGTTCCCGGAGAGCAAGTAGCTTGGACTCATCTTCGGTGCTCATCCCCATGTTCCTCAACCTTGTGATCCATTGCTCGTCCTCATCATTCTTAGACTGCGCGCCTAGAGAAAGCGCTCTTTGAGCTCTCTTCGAATTCATAACATCAGCGCCACTAAGGACCGAAGCTCCATCTCGAGTGATGGACTTCCAGAAAAGTCCCTTCTCGGTCTTTGAAGCCCAAACAAATGCTAAGTCATACACAGCCTTTGGAAGCGGAGACTTGAGTGCGTCGAGCATGTCTCCTTGGGTGAAATCCTTAATAGTCACTTTTAGAAACGGGCGGATAAGCGGGGTTAGGATCGAAAATTTATCGGCTGCAGATAAGAACTTGGTCGAGTTGACGACGAAACTGACAGCAGCTTCTCGAATCCACGCGTTTGGATGTACTAGATAGCGCACGGTGGCGTATAGGAGATCCCAAGTGGTTGATCTTTGGAAGAGGCCGAGATTCGCCATAGCCGCGAGCGAGCGAAGCACTCTCTCAACAACAAATTCTTCTGGGTCTGTCATTGATTGCACCATCAGAGGTAGGATATAATGCTCCAAGCTTGTGCTTCCAACATAGGTGGCAACATCCACGACGGCCTCGAAGAACGCGCACTTCAGAACCCAATCACGATCGTTCAGGTATGTATTTAGATGGCTTAAGATGACCTCGTTGGTTTTTAGATTGCCGAAAAACACGCATAGGCTGGAAACGGATCCAAGAAACGCGCGACGGACGGACGCATCAGTATCCGTGAGGAGAGCCTTGGTATGTGTTTCAAAGTAATCAAGAAGATCGATTCTTGCCACATCATAAAGGTTGTGGTATGTGACATCTTCGGCCCATCGCGGCTCGGAGCCAACAGGCATCAGAGTAGGTAGGCGGGTGTCGGAGCGCAAGGCTTGCATCATATCCAAAAATCTAAGAGAGGAATGGGCTAACGATGCAATGCAGGAAGCATATGCCGCACGAACGGATGGGCTGGGATTTGTGTTGGCCGTGGGGACAAACGGCTGGATCCTCGGGAAGATGTATTCTGAAAAAAGGTATGCGTTGACCGGAGATACGACCTGGACCATCTCCAAAAGTCGCGCAAGAGCGCGTACTGCCGCAATCTTCACAGAGTCCGCTCTATCGTTGAGGAGGATCATGATGTATGGAAGGATGCGGTCTAGTTTGGCTTCATCAGACAATCTCTCCGCAAATGCAAGAACTATATCGCACGCCTTGATCCGCGCGGACGATTTGGACGTATTGCGCAGGCTAGACACAACAAGCGTGAGGAAAATCAAAACTCCATCGTCGGTTGAAGTTTTCAAGTTTGAATACTCATAACGTGGCAGGTCGAGCTCAACGGGAAAAGTCCCGCTGGTCAGTCTCGAGTTTGTGCTCGAGGAGCCGTTCTTGGTGGCTTTCGGAGATGCGCCTAGGAAGAAGGATATCTTGTCAAAGTCAAGAAAGACTCGCTCGATCCTGTCATCGGCTTCTCCTCGATTTGCTGAGCCGGCTTCCACCTGTTTCCTGCCAGACGAAGGGTCGGTCATAAGGGACATGTATTGATGAAGAAAGCTGTAGAAGTATTCTGGAAATGCCTTAATCTTCCAGAAATTCAAGTACTCCTCAGCCGAATATCTGGATTCTGGGTCGAGTTGAATCATATGAAGAATCAAAGCACGAATTTCAGGATCTTCAATCTTGGCTAGTTGACTGTGCTCGGGGCTGTATTCACCTTTCCGATACTTGTAGATTTGACTCAATGTGAAGATTGGCGACTCTAGAAACAGCTCCGCGATGACACATCCAGCACTGAATATGTCCATAGCCCAGTTCAATTTCCTACTCCCTTGCTCCTCGTTCGCAACCAGGAATCTCTCTGGAGCTAAGTAGCAAGTTCGACGTCCAGAAGTGTCAAAGAAGAACGAAAAATCGGCAGGGTTATCCTCTGGAAGAAAAGTTGGTTTGAAGGATGAAGAAAAGTCCGACAGATAGACCCAATTCCAAGCCGTGACCAAGACATTCTCTGTCTTGATATCGCCATGGAAAACCTCTACCGCATGACAGTCTCGTAGAGCACAGAGAATCTGGAATGCAATCCACTTCTTCTCAATGTCCTCCGGAAAAGGCCGAGTGCTGCGTCCGTTAGTGACTGCTTAAGTACGGCGTGGAGTTCCGAACCTCATTCGATCATAGAGCGAGCTGTGCATATACTGGCGAACGAGGTATCCTGATATACCAGTTTCCAGTATCCTCTGGTAGCATAGAGCATTGGGAACATCTGATAACAGCTTGCGCTCGCCTATGCTGAAGTATTAGAGCACCCTCATGATAAATCGGGGCCAAGGGTACATACGGATAATGGCTTCGACGTATGGCTTCAGTTCCATACTAGGGTACGGCTTCATAATCACCTTTACAAAGACTAGGCCATTTTTTTGTCGTGCTCGAATACTTTTCATGAATCTGCCTCCACCCATAGACTTTTCATATGTCAAATCCGACAGCTCGGGAATATCGATTCCCGCCGAGCCCGCGGAGAGGGTCGTGAGGGAGTAGCCTTGACCCATGATGGATGTCGCGACGTCTTCATGTCATCATAAAAATCTTAGAATGTAATCATGCTTCACATGAAGTATGTATTATGAGGCACCGTGGAGCGTCATCACTGAGATGAGACCAGCGAGATGGTGGATTACAATTGGATGAGAACGCGTTGAGGGACCGGCCGGTCGATGGGCGCGAGATCACATGCTGACAAAGGCGGTGAAGCAAGCCTATCTCCCTCCAACAGTCAGCCTTCCTCTCTGCGTTGTCATGTCTGAGTATCATGCAATATTTTCTTGGATTGAACATGCTTCGTTGACTACTGTGTAGCTTGAAGTAATTGACATTGATGCTTGGTAGCCCCTAGAATCATTGACGGCAATTGTGCGTTCTGGCTCTTGACCTAGAGTGTACGGTACCTACTTGGCTCTCGGTCCTCCGCTCAACACGCCAGGGCCAGGGTCTGCAGGTCCTCGAGCTTCGTTCCTATAGGCTTGACGCAATTTGGCTCAACCGGCAGCCTTGGCGCTTTTATTGCTCCTCGGTAGGTATTTTACATCTTTGATAAACTGTCTATAGGATTGACAATATGTCAGATCGTCATTGTGGAGCCGATTATTTGACTCCTTGCTTCGTTCCCAGCCCGAAGCGGATCTGCCAAGCTATCGGAGGCCTCAAAGCTTAGCCAAGTACCTTGATTTCGATAGGTGATCTCCTCGCAGTGACCTTGGTAAATTTTGAAGACTCACGTCGAGGTTCGACCGTCCAGGTAGCCTTGAGTCTCATAATGCTGCACGAATCTATAACGTCGCTAGCACCATCGGTAGACTATGAGCATTTCGAGATTCCAGTGGTTGGCGATGATGATCTTCTGGCTGATGTGGTGCACAAACTGCACGGGTATTGATGCCGAGCCCGCTGTACCCTTAGATGAGTGTTGTTCTAACGCTTCATCCAGGTTCTTCACCTCGCCAGTATTCGAGGGTTGGTACACATTCGAGGAAATACGATCCAATCCACATCCCCGCCTGAGGATACTGGTCAATTCGTTAGCAGAAGACTCTCATAATACTCGTATTATACTCGCCTTGATGTATGTTGATTAGGCCTTGGTTAGGATTGTTGTTTTCTGAGACTTGATACAGGATTCTCAGATGGAAGTTTGACAAAGATACCGAAGATGATGGTGGTCAGAACGAAGCCAGAGGCTATCTGTGCGAATATGTTGCCTGGCAGTTTCTCTGTCATCTCAACCAGCGCGAGCTTATTGTATATCTTCTGGAAGAGCTCCAACGCCCGAGTGAGCCCACGAACAGTATTGACTGCGCAGAGGCTGGCATGTCGAGCCGAGTAGCTCCTACTACTGATGAGAACATCCAGAGAGATGAAAATACTCCTCTGCTATCCAGCTCTGCGTCTCGCTCATATGGTCTTGATAGTAGCGCACGACAAGGACACCCAGCTGGAGGCGGGCGGCGAAATACTGACAACCTGCTTAGCGATGCACACCCTGACGATGAATTCGGCATGTTCTTTGGACTGAATTCTCTCGAGATTGCAACCATTGCACACGCGAAAAAATTTCTCAGCCAAAAGGTTGTCCAGAAAGTGGTAAACGACATATGGAATGGGGAGATTGTCTTCTGGGACTCACTCAGTGTGCACTCGACCAAGAACCCCCAGGTATTCAATAAAAGGTGAGTCTTAAATTTCTCTTTACCAGGAGATACTGACTGATGCTTGTTATTTTTAGGACAGCAGATCCCTACTCTCGCCTGAGAGTTCCCGTATATCGAAAGGCTTTTGAGGCTGCCTTTTTCGTTTCTTTTCTTCTGCTCTACTATGCGGTGTTAATTGAGAGAAAGCCAACGGGGATAGGGCGTTTCGAAGCCATACTTTATGTTTGGATCGCCGCGTTTGCTTATGACGAACTAAGCGGTCTGGTCGATTCCGGAATGCTTTTTTATCAGATGACCTTCTGGAATCTCTGGGACGTGTGTATCATCGGAACCGGGATTGCTTTTATGATTGCAAGTAAGTGAACTTTCTAATATGCAATCGCCCGCCATGGGGTTCCCACAGTTCCCTCATGGCTGTTCATCTCACATTTTGGGTCGTCCATTTGTAAGCCGAATATCCCATATGGCCTGTTTGCTGAAAGACATCATTAGGAAGCATCGGTTTATATCGAGCGGACAGTTATATGACTGACCTATCATTCGACATACTGTCTCTAGAGGCACTTTTTCTCGTACCGAGGTATGTCGTGCCTTTGGTTGCTTGGCAGGCTGGACTTGAAGATGAACAAAACTGTGATAGGATCTTTTCTCTTGTCAGCTTGAATCCATATTTTGGGAGCCTCGTAAGCCATATGATTCCTGGAAGATCTTGGTCGAAAACGAATGCTGACAAAATTCCCTGGATGATAGATACCCGTCCTCAAGGAAATGGTGCCAACCCCGACCCAGGTGAAAGCAACAAGGCTGACTTCCGCAATCCAGACCAAAGCGTTCTTTCGGTTTACTCCTGTGATAATTATTCTGTATCTGGGTAAGTGGGACGAGTTGCCCAAGTGTGCCCGATGGCATGTGGCTCACTTCCCTCCGACTATTTAGGATTCCTGACCACCTTTACAATGCTCGCCCGTGACCGACTTTCGTCAAAGCGAATGTCCTGGATTTTGGTGAATGTGTTCTTTGGGTATGCGGTGAAAAACCCCGGTTGCCGACCGCTTTGCTGATTAGCCGCGCGAGGCAGATCTAATTACCTGGGTTTCGTGCGTCACTCTCGATTTCTCGAACGGAGGGGTAGATATACATAAACTGACGTGGCTGAAATTATTGGCTGACAGGATATTTGCTACGATGTAAGTGCTTGACCGCCGGCGGCTAATATGCAGCTAGAGTGGACTTGGCAAAATGGTTGGATATCCTGTTCAGAAAAGCTAACGCGCTAAATTTTAGATCTCCCCCGTCTTTGGCTGTGGTTTGATGTGAGTCCTTGAAACCAGTTGCGGACACTGCGCCACAGCACGGCCGTGACGAACTCTCCTCACATACAATTCTTGTCACGTTTTCACATCCTCATGCGGTCGATCCCATCGGTGGATCTTGGAATAGATTTTCTATTTGTCCGAGCGTTTGAGGCCGATGCCATGGCGGTGCAATTTGAGTGTTTCGACGGCTGTTCCACTGGGGGCGCGGGCTGCGGGCCGCAGGGCTGGGCCCACACTTCTTGTCTATGAGGACCCAGCTGATCTGATACTCATGATCTAGGCTCGTTTTTGTGTCGGTGACCAGTTTGCTGTTGATATCATCGCTTGTCAGTTTGATGAGCATGAGCTTGGAAGGTGTAAGTGGTCGGCGCCTTGAATGGCTTTGCGGGGAGGCTAATGCAGGCACTTCAGGTTATGTCGCATGCCCGGGAAGAATATCTTTTTCAGTACGTGACGGGTTTTTGCATCACTTGATACCACAGCCACTAAATGATTGACAGGCTGGCTATCTATGTCTTGGAGAGCAGTACCTCAAGAAGGCTAACATACTTTATGCCGCCATTGGTGAGTCTCGACCGTGCCGCGTTGGGATAACCCGCGTGTGAAAGGTATCGTTGACCTGAGGTCCGTCTGATTTGACAGAACCTCATCCCACTCCTCTGTATCCGACCTATGAGACTGTTTCTACCGGCAGAGGATATCCGGCGAGTCCGGATCGTCCTTCTCCGGGCCACCCACCTCCCCTGTGTTGCGCTGCTTTGGGCTTATGAATCAAGCCGCAGACTCTTGTCAAGAAAGAATACCATTGCGGCGTCAAGGTCCGGATCAACGAGATTGAGTCGTCCTGCCTCGATGATGCAAGCCCGTGCTGGCCATCATCCTGTGGCGCTGGCCTCCGGGATTGACTCACATTCCCGGCCAACCCTCAGAGCTAGGAGGTTCACGGAACATGGGTCACAACGCCCCGGGCAAGAAGACCTCGCGGATACGCTCGAAGAGATGGAACGGTTACGTGTCCAAGTGGAGAGGGTGTCTGCCGCGGTTGGCGTCCACCATCGAAACCGACAATGATAAAAGCAATTCCCTCGGCGAACCAATCACCGACGCCTGAACGTTGTTATGTTAGCGACCACGAAATTATGGAAGTACCGAGTACTTGCAGGGTCTGTATTCACACGCACCTGCACGGGCATGGTCCACAACCACTTGATTTATCGACGAATATCTTGGATTGATTCGGCCAAAGATGCGTGTGGATCTCATTCCAAACAGCGACATGTCACGATACGGATATAGCCCTACTTTCCTTATTCAATACCCTTGGCGCTAGACATCTATCTCGCCAATATATCGGCGGCTCACTGCCGCTAACATGCATATACTATACTGGTCATTTATAGAAAAGGGACTTTTGTCGATAAGGACAAAGAATGCACTGATTCTCAGTAGATTCTGCAGTCTCTCAGGGTTAAGCCAATGGTAGCGGCAGAACAACCAACAGAAGTAGCAGGAATAATAAGCAACAATAAACCTTTGCTTGTACTAGCGGTAACTATAGGACAAATAATATTGTATGGCGATCACTTGTTGGCTAGGCGCTTGTAGCTGAGCGTAGGTCGTAGGTCGTGTTGGGCGTTCCCCTCATTGCTCGCCCGTGACTTGCAGCAACTTCCAACTTCCAACTTCCGTCGTCCATCCTCCATCTTCCTCCCGCAACCTTCCACCACAACCACAGCGTGTCGCACTTTTGCCTCGACTTGAGACACTGGAAATACGCCTTGCTACTATCTCTCGCTTGCATTTTTCCACACCGATCCTCTCCTCTTCGGACAAGGCGGCTGTGTTTGCCAATCAAAAATGGCGACGCGCACTGCACCTTTGCCAAGCAGAGCGTCCCAAGCTGTCGGGTCCTCACTATACCTGTTCGAGGTTTTAACAAAAGAAAGGAACAAATCTCTGCTCTGCTGTTCACCCGACGAGCGACGATCGGATGTGCCAGGCAATCTTCGCGCAATCCTGCCACTGCCGCTGCTTGCTGTCCAGTGCTTTGCAGCATGATTCGAGGGTCGAGAGTCGAGACTCCCCCTCCGTGGACCTGACTGGGCCTCTTTCACCTCTCAACCTGCCCAGGATCCCTGAATGATCCTCGTCCCCTCGTTACAAGCGCCTATCCCTTGTCGCGCACCCCCTCCATCATGGCAGTGAGTCCTGTCGTGTCGGACAAATCCGTTTGACACCAGTGACCGCTTCTCCAGTCATTCCACCAGCCTATGCAACCCTCTTGCCAAATCCAGCAACGTTGAAAATGCGCTTTTGACGGAATCACATTCTTTCGGGCGCTAATTTTCTGAGCACGACTTCTGGAGTGCCGCGCCTATCTTCGTATTATTGCAGAATTGATTGCACTGCACAATCCTGGCAGGTACCTAACATAACCCCAGCGACTCCGACACACCACCACCCCCCTTCTCCTTCCCCTCTCTATTTTTCTTCAGCTCCACGCATGCAGAACTTCAATTCTGCCTTGCCAGGCAAGTCGGTGAGGTTGTTGCCTGCCTTCATCCTTCTTCCGTCTCCCATTCTAGAAGACCTATTTCTGTACTTGGTAGTCGATCGCGTATAAAGCAGCCATCAACGCACTCGCCACAGTCTTCACCAACACCAAGACATTTTTTGAGTCATTCAAGATACTCTTAAATTCTACGTGCTCTTCGAATTTCGACTCGGATCAACCAGCTGAAGAAGTGTTTACGGAGCCCGAACAGTCAAACATCAACAACAATTGTGCGCCGAGCATTCTTTTTGATAGCTCCTTGTCCTCTACCAAAACTTTTCAGCTTTCGCTACCGTCACCATGAATTGCCGCAATGAGTCCTTTCCTGCCTCTGTCTTCCACACCTCATCTTCAAAAGATGTTGAGGCCCGAACCTACCAATCGTACTCGAACCCTCTACGTGTTACTCCAGCTTCATCCGCCCAGTCAGTGAATCACGGCCTAGGAATCAGCTACCCTGAGATGGATCCCGCCAGCAGTTTGAGAGACTACCCGACATCCGAACCCTACGCTGCGGATTGGACGAGCCAGCTCATGCCGTCGGCACTCCCGTATGGATGCGCGTCGAATAACAACCAGGTTTCCCCAGCTACCTTTTACGAAAATTACATCGGCTCCGACGCTTCAGCGTCCCCCCTCAGTTTCTGCGGGCCACAAGCAATGAGTGCGTCGTCAAGCCGTGGATCAGCTTTAGACATCCAAGCGGGACCGGAAGGACTGAACATGAATGCGTACAACTTTTGGCCGAATACCCCTCGATCAGACGCCGATATTGTTATCAAGGAAGACCCCGATGCCGAACTTCAAGAAGGACTGTACCTCGAATGCGCAAAGCCGGTATCAATGCCTCTCTTTGCGCCTGTAGCACAGTACGGGACGACTGACTTTTGGCCGAAGCTTGAGTACCCCGAAGAAGACGATACCAGCGAGCCGACAGTCATTGACTATGATGCCGACTCCAGCCTGTTAGTCGAATCAAGTCTGCCGATTGATCCGTTCGGGTATACAGGGGAAGATAACGTCCTACAAGAACGTAGACGCCTGAGAGTTCCGCCAGCCAGTGGAAACGAATGCACCTTATGCGGCGCCAAATTCACTCGCCGTTCGAACTGCAGGGAACATATGAAGCGCCACGACCCAAATAATCGAAAGACATGGGCCTGCGACGCCTGCGGAAAGACCCTGGGACGGAAGACTGATCTCAAAAGACATATTGATAGTGTATGTTCAGCCTACTACCCCCTGTGCGAGTTGTTGCTGATGATTGTCAGGTTCACCGAGGAATTCGAAGATTTGCATGTGACCAATGTGGTGCCCGCTTCAGTCGACAAGATACGCTTGCAAGGTAAGCTAAGAGAAAAATATCTGAAGTTCAAGAGCGATTGACTGACTTGCTACAATCTAGACACGGATCAGACGGATGCAGACGAAACGGCCGACGATCTGAGCACAAGCCATCATAAAGCGTCGATCAGCGGATACCGAGAAGAAACACAAAAAGCGACACGAATACCCCGATGAGCAAAATATCCAATTCTGCTTCGCATTTCTGCTACCCATGCTCGGGGTCAGCATTGTACATTTCATGAGTTATGGACTGGGAGGCATTTTGCTTGATTCGCAATTTGCATTGCATGATTTCTGTACCACCAACCTTCATTTACCAGCAAAACAGAAACAGCATGATGAGCTATAGAACATGGTATCAGCATGGCAGGACCAGCGGATAATACAATCGCAAGGACATTTGGGACACAACTATACGTTAGCACGTGATTTATGAAGAATAGACAGTTTGCTCGCTTCAAATGCACCAGAATGTATGCTTGCTGATCTTGAAGTCGTCTGACTACATCACACCAACACGAGGAGTGCTCGGTGGCTGAATCGAGTCGTAGAACAGGCGGGGCCGGAGTAAATACGAACGCCAAAAAGAAAGCTCAGACAGAGACAGAGACAGTAGACCAGAAGTCGGTCAGCCACCGGTCACCGAAACGCTAGAAAGCAAACAAGCAAGCAAGCAGCAAGCAGCGACCAAGCATGCAGTCTCCGACCATCGCCAGTTTGCAAAGGAGGCATCACGCTGGGGGAATATGCAATGAGCAATATGCCCAAGAGTACTCGGTAGAAATGAGAATACCCCATTCTGCCAGCATTCACCGCTCATGAGGGGAGTCCCTGAAATATCGCCCCGACCCCCGATCGAATAGTTCAGAGGCAAAACATAAAATAGTCGAATTGATCTGTTAAGTCTGGAGGATTGCCAAAATGAGCGCCACAGAGACAGCCACCAGGATCACGGCCGACAATGTCGCCGACCTCTTCCCCGACGTCGATACCTCCCTCGCCCGCGAAGTTATCCCTGCGGCGTCGATTACCTCCGTCACGAACAGCAATGACCTCCAGGGCTACGATGAGGAACAGGTTCGTCTGATGGACGAGGTCTGCATCGTGCTAGACGACGACGACAAGCCCATCGGGAGCGCTAGCAAAAAGACATGTGAATATCACCCCTTGCACCCCCCGCGCCTGCACCGCACCTCTCACAGGCCCGCCCCGCTTGTACCCCGGCTTGACAAACATACCTAACCACAGTCCCAAACCACTCAATCGGACCGGACTAGACTAACATGTATGTCTCAATGCAGGCCACCTAATGACAAACATCGACCGCGGCCTCCTCCACCGCGCTTTCTCCGTCTTCCTCTTCGACTCGCAGAAGCGCCTGTTGCTGCAACAGCGCGCCACGGAAAAGATCACTTTCCCTGATCTCTGGACGAATACCTGCTGTTCGCACCCGCTCGGTATTCCCGGCGAAACAGGGTCACAGCTTGACGCCGCGATTCTGGGCGTGAAGCGCGCGGCGCAACGGAAGTTGAACCATGAGTTGGGAATTCGCCCGGAGCAGGTCCCTATCGATAAGTTTGAGTTCTTTACGAGAATTCATTATAAGGCGCCGAGTGATGGAAAGTGGGGCGAACATGAGAGTACGATCCTCCCCCGGATTTACCTGCGATGTCTGTTCTGAATGTGTGGCTAATTGGTATCTGTGTGCAGTTGACTACATCCTCTTCATTGAAGCAGATGTCGATCTCGACCCGAACCTCAACGAGGTCCGCGACACGAAATATGTTTCTGAGAAGGAGCTGAAGGAGATGTTCAAGCAGCCTGAGCTGCAGTTCACGCCGTGGTTCAAGCTCATCTGTAACTCGATGCTGTTTGAGTGGTGGTCGCACCTCGGCTCGGAGTCGCTGGAGCAGTACAAGGGGGAGACGCAGATTCGCCGGATGTAAAGGCGACAAGTCAAGGAAGGAAGGAGTGATATAGATTTAATCATGATATAACAGCGTTAATTTCTCATGCATCATGCATACGCATTTGCCAGTGCCTCATTCCAATGCCATGTTGGGTCCTGCCATGATTGCTTCGTCCCTACCCTCTCCTTGAGAGGCTCAATACCGATGCGCATCAGTAACAAGCAAAACAACACAACTCCCCAAAATAACCCCCCCAATCCCCAAAACAACAACTTGCGTCTTCCACCCACTCTGCACAAGCGCCGCCTTACGAGAATACTTCCTAACCGTCCGAATATAATTCGCAACCCCATTCCCCAGACTCACCAGCGCAAGCACCCAGAATATAATCCCCATAGGCAGCGACATTTTCCGCTCGAGCTCGCTCGGCTGAGCCTTGAAGTTGAAGCTTATTATTAGTGCGACGGATACGATGCCGAGGTACATTGAGAGGCGCAGCCAGGAGAGGAACGTTCGTTCGTTTGCGCAGTGGTCGCGGGCGTCTGAGGCGGTGTTTTCGAATAGCAATGCGCCGAGGAGGGGGGTTGTTAGGAAGATATGGGTTTTGTTTTCGAGGTGTCTGTTTTTGTGTGTTAGTTGAAGGTCGGATGGGGAATTGGGAAGGGAGGGACGGAGGGGGACGTACTCTTCGACCAGCACGGGCTTCGCATGGACTGGGTTTATGACTGGATTGTAGGCCCCGCGCAGACGGGGTACATCTTGCGCTGTGGGCGTCGTCGCGCTCTCGGCTTGAGGCATCTTGCGAATTGTGGACGCCGGCCGTTGGCTCTATCAAGTCTCGAGACGATTGACAGGGTGATAGTTGTGTAGGGCCTACTGCCGCGCTAAATAGGTCGGTAGCCCAGGACTTCAAGGCACAGATTTCCCGTCGAAAAGCAGATTGCACTTGGCTGTGTCCGCTTGCATTTTTCGTTCAGGCGGAGGAGTCTCAGGCTTGTATCAGTCTCCGTATGAGTTGCTGTCGGCTCGACCGCAGGGCACCTGATCAGTCGGTGACGCTGGAGCACGTGATAGACTTGGGGCTATTCCGGTTCGGGTGAGGTGCATCTACAGTATATGCCATGTCTCCTCGTAAACCCACGGCTACATTATTCGCAGAGGAAGGGTCTGTGGTATGTACATGGTAATTGACTGGATCATTTGCTGAGCCTTAGGTCTTGAGGATGCTAGAATGGCCCTTCATGCGAGCAAGTCTGCTCGCGATGAAACTCTCCGGGAAGAAGATTTAAAGTGTAGTCTTAAGCAGTCGGCCTGATTCGCTAACATCTTCATTATCTCGTACGATTTTCTTTCCTGAATAGTTACAATCGTAACCCATAATCATTTCACATGTCACATATGACACACCCACAAACCCATTGCTCTACCCCTCACCTAACCCCAAACCCAGACTCAAGCCGCCGCATTCCGCCTTACAGCCTCCTCAACAGACCTATTCCAATCAGTCTGCATGAGGAAGATTCCCTCAATAACAGACACCAAGCCAAGGGCAATCGCAACCCCACTCCAAAGCCCGAAAAGCTCCCAGTGCAGCCCAAACCCCGTGCCGAAACTAATCGGCATTGCAATGGCATAGTAGCAGAAGAGCTGGACGTACCCGCCAATCTCCTGTCTGCCCAGACCGCGGAGGATCCCGTTGCAGTTTGCGGCCGTGGCGTCGAATAGCTGGAACGCTGCGCAGAGGGGGAGGACACGGGCAACCAGTTCAATGACTTCGTCATCGGAGGTGAAGAGGCGTGGGATATAGTACCGTAGTGAGGAAATGAAGATCATGTTTAGAAGGCCCACGATGACAGATCCCCACATTGCGACTTTCGCGGTAATTTTGGCGGCGTCCACGAGGGTTGCGCCGATCAGGTTGGCCAGGCGGGTACTTGCAGAAATGGAAAGGGTAAAGGGGATTTGGAAAGTGATAGAAGATATCGTTGCCAATACTGACTGCGCAGCCAGTGGGGTGGTGCCAAAATAGGAGGAGCCTATATTGCAAGTCAGCCAACGAGCCCTAAAGATAAGTCTTGAGGTAGAGGGTTTCATTCTTACCTCCAGTCAGCACCTCAAAAGCCAGACACTCGCTGAGGACCATTAATAGACCAGGGAGTGCGAGTCGAATCATCGGACCCCAGTTACCTAGGGCTCGTTTGGTGAAGCCATTCCAGCACTCCGCGCCGTCGATGAAGTATACGTAAAGGAATAGCAGCAAGGGCATCAAGGTATCCGTGATGGCAACAGCGATGGGAGCACCAACAAAGCCCCAGCCAAAATGCTGCATCAATCTTTAGTTTAGTCGAGGGAATACAAGATGTGGACTTGGGTATTGGAAGAGTCCAGAGCGCGGGGGCCACTTACCCAGACGAAAAGCCAGTTCATGAGTGCATTGAGCGGAGCACATATCAACAAGACATAAAGAGACGCGGAGAAGATGCCCTGAGCCTGTACGTAGCGTTTCCCACTCTCAAACGCAGCGTACCCCGGTGCACCCAGGGCAACCACCTTGAGATATAGACCCGCCATTTCAGCAACTTCTCTTTCTGGAATTATTCTGACCAGGATCCTGTCGGCAAAGAACCACAACACGGCAATCGGGATAGTGATGACCCAGAGGAAGAAAACCATTCTTTGCATCTGAAGACCGACGAGCTTCTTCTTTCCAGAACCATAGGCCTGGGCACAGAGAGTATCCAGACTCGTCGCCAATCCTTGGTAAACTGCAGTTATCATCAGTATTGCTCGAGACTTATTTGATGGAAGTTCATTATGCGCACCTGCATAGCCAGTGATACTCGCACTCATACTTGCGAGACTAACCGCCCCCAGCTCCTCTTTGCCCAAATGACCTAGGGTAAAGATACTGGCCACGGTCAAAGAATATTGTAGCAGGAATGTAACTACCAGAGGAATTCCATTCTTCCCTATGACCATAGCTTCACGTCTCCAGGTTGTATGAATCAATCCTGCGGTGACTGCCTCCTCCCATTTGCGGTCGATATCCTCAGCGTCCGTTGCGTTGTACCCAGGACCGCTTCCGCCACCCAGCAACGACGTTGTCTCGGCATTCGCGCGCGAAGTCCTCCGAGAGCCTTTACCGGCAGTGTTTGGGTCAAGAAAGTGGTTATCTGCCAAAAGGTCTCTTTCTTCTTCAATTGCCTGGTCGCGCTCCCTCCTTGTCAACCCCTCATTCTCCGGATGATATGGCACTACCGTCGCGTGGGATACAGTGGTGAAGAAGCTCGGGCGCTGGTACGATCCAGCCAAAGAATGAGTTGCCGTCCCTGTTTGGCTCCTTATCCGACGAATTGTGGATCTTTCAGATTCATCGTCGTCGTCGGCTGAAGCTGAACCGCCATCGTCGGCGTACTCCTCTAAATCGCGGGCAATGGCCCTCTCAGCCAGTGGCGATCTGGAGCGAGCGCTGCTGGGAAAGAATCGATCTTCGGGTGCGCTGAGCGCAGCGCCTCCGTCGCGGGCCATGACTGCTTGCTTTTTTCAAATTGCGGGGGAATAGAGAGCTTGTTATTCAAGGTTGTCGCAATATCTTCATGACGGTGACGCAATTGAACCAGTGTCGACGGGAAGGGAGTAGAGGTCGCGATGAGAAGTCAGGACAGGAATAAAGGAAGTTGGAGAAAAGAAAGAGCCTGGAGCAAGATAAGCGGTCGTCCTTGCATTGAGCTCCAAGTCCAAGCCTTTCACTCGCCTGGAAACTGAAAGTCAGAGTCAGACCGTTTCCGCCGGATCCACTCGAATGATACCTTCCCTATACTGTAGACCTCTCAGCCATGACTCACAAGGTCATCCAACAGGTTCTCATGGATGAATGCTTTTGTCCATGGTCGGCACCAATAGATGCTCGCATGGAGGATCGGACAAACCATGGCTGTCAAAGGCGCAATCCTGTTCGTCGGAGTGGTTGCGCTGACAGAAACAGAGAGAGACTTGCCCCGCAGCTGGAGATCGATCTCCACACTCACAGACCATCTCCCAAACAGGTAGGCTGAGCCGGGAGATGCTATTCCCCGGCTTGCGGGATCTTTGGAGCTGGTGCCATCAATCGATACTTTATCGTTCATGGCCATCGTATGATTTTTGCCCTCAATTGCAGTCCGAACGCGTTCTGTTGCCAGAGATGGCGGATAGAGTAATCCCGTCCATTTTGGAATAGCTTGAAACTGCTCGTATCACGTGAATCATGTCCGATCAGCTGCCATGAGCCCACAAGCAATAGCAAACATGTACTACATTGGGACCCCGACAATACGCGCAAGGGCTTCCAGTCAAGATACAGAGAGCAAGCCACCTACAGGGCATATATATCTTGAAGATTTAAGCCGCCAAGCTTCTAGCAACCAGCTACTATTCTTCTCAACTACAAGCCACATGTGAAGCAGTACTACTCATGAAGTTATTTTGGTTTCATTTAGTGTCCAGAGGAGTCACCCAGTACATAAGGCATGATAGCTCTAAAGGTCAAGGATAACCCAAGTTTGATCATCCACAGTCGAGAAAATAACACCAGCATTAATCAACTCCTCACCAGCACGCGCCACATCCGACGGGGGAAGACCCAGCTTCGCCGCAATCAACTGCGCATGCAGACCCTCGTTACTCTGCGGCTCCGTCTTCAACAAGTTGTATACCCTCCGCGCAGCAGGCGACACATTCGGCAAGTTCCCACCCCCATAAACACCACCAGCAGCAGCCCCAACGACTCCGCCCATCGCGGAGTCGCCAGCATCCTTCGCACCACCAGTAACCGGCGGGCCCCTTGTATGGAACAAATGCACAGCCGTCGCCTCCAAGAAGTGGAAATGCAACTCATTGATATCCGTCAACGGCCGCACAGAGTGCGTGTTGATCACCTTCTTGCCACCTAGTAAACTCTTCAGTTTGCCAAAGACTTTCGCGTAGCCATTCACTTCAACACCATTCTTGTCTTTTCCTTCTTTCCCCAAGTCATCCGTTGTATCCATTTCCTCCGTCGGCGTAATCCACATCTTTGCCTCGACTTCGCCGGTGCCGTCGTCTAGTTTGTATGTGACGTTCGTGGCTTGCGTGCTGATGTTGCGCACTTGGCCGATGAAGACAATGCTGCTGACGTCTTGGCCGTCGATTGTGTAGTTTGCTTCGGTGTAGGGTTGGGTGGCGTCGAGGATTTGTTTGATTGTTACGGGGCGGAGGGTTGTGTTGTTTCCTTCTTGCTGTAAAATTATTTAGCAGAGGTTTCTTGAAAAGAAACTATGTGTCGGATATAATCAGGCAGAGGGACTAGAGATTACCCTTCCACCAGACGGACTGGTCGTCTCTCCAGGCATGAAGCCACCACCACCGCCGCCGCCTCCGTTTGCGCCGCCTCCATAGCCGTAGTTATCTGCGAAAATATTAGTATGATGGTAAGTGAAACCAAAGAGCAAGCTATACATACCCATGATTGTAATTGAGTATTCAAGAGACGCGAGAAGTGAAGCAGTGCAACGGTATTTCAGACGCAGGCAAGCACCAAGCTCTAGGCAGTAAAAGCAGTCATTTTACCGCATCGGGACGTGTTCTCGTCGACGCGTCGCGGGGAGCCTTCATTTGTTTGTCCTGTTTGCCTTCCGGGACCCGCAGCAATAGATGATCCGCCTGCTCACCGCCTTACATT
Organism: Aspergillus stella-maris; assembly: GCF_047715825.1. Classification (NCBI taxonomy): domain Eukaryota; kingdom Fungi; phylum Ascomycota; class Eurotiomycetes; order Eurotiales; family Aspergillaceae; genus Aspergillus; species Aspergillus stella-maris. The sequence goes on along the minus strand of NW_027396867.1, from coordinate 43,015 downwards.
TTTTACCGTTATCAGAAAAAAAGTCGAGGCCGAGATAAAGTCGAGAAACCAAACTATATCTGGGGACGGAGCGAAGACGCAGTCTCTCAGTTATTTTTTGTCACAATGGCTCCCGCCCGCGCGGCCTCGCCGGCCCTCTCAGAGAATGAATTCGACATTACAGGCGCGCTCTTTCAACATGATAGCGAATCAGAGGTCGAGACCGCCAAACCGCGAAAATATAAGAAGGCACCGGCTACGAACCAGAATATATCTCTTGACTTTTTGAGCGAAGCGAATGCTGCTGCTGCCGGTGTTGGTGGCGGCGAATCAGACGATGACTCCGATGAAGCCTTTATCGCGTCCCATCAGACGTCCGCGAACCGGAAAAGCGGGAATCTCAAGGGCCGCACTGTCAAGAAGGGTGGTGGGTTCCAGGCCATGGGATTGAATGCGAATTTGCTGAAGGCAATTACGAGGAAGGGATTCAGTGTCCCAACGCCTATTCAAAGAAAGACTATACCTGTTATTATGGAAGAGCAGGATGTGGTTGGTATGGCTAGGACTGGTTCAGGAAAGACGGCTGCGTTCGTGATCCCTATGATTGAAAAGTTGAAGTCGCATAGCACGAAGTTTGGTGCAAGGGGATTGATCCTTTCGCCGTCGCGAGAACTCGCGCTGCAAACGTTGAAGGTTGTCAAGGAGTTGGGTAAGGGAACAGATTTGAAGAGCGTGCTTCTTGTTGGTGGTGATAGTCTCGAGGAGCAATTTAGCATGATGGCCAGCAATCCCGACATTGTCATTGCGACGCCTGGTCGATTCTTGCATTTGAAGGTTGAGATGAGTTTGGATCTGTCGAGTATTAAGTATGTCGTCTTTGATGAGGCCGATCGGTTGTTCGAAATGGGTTTCGCGGCGCAATTGACGGAGATTTTGCACGGGTTGCCGTCTTCGAGGCAGACCTTGCTGTTTTCTGCTACGCTGCCGAAGTCGCTGGTTGAATTCGCTAGAGCCGGTTTGCAAGACCCGACCCTTATTCGACTCGATACGGAGAGCAAGATTTCGCCTGATTTGCAGAATGCATTCTTCTCAATCAAGTCTGCCGAGAAAGAAGGAGCGCTCCTCTACGTGCTACACGAAGTCATCAAAATGCCTACAGGCCCAACAGAAGCCTCCAGACGATTCAAAGAGTTCAAAGAAAGCGGCGCCGACGACTCCAAGTACAAGAAACGCAAGCGCTCAGAGATGGACCGCGCAGTGAACATGAAGGAATCGCCAACACAACACTCGACTATCGTCTTCGCCGCTACAAAGCACCACGTCGACTACCTCTACTCGCTCCTTAATGAAGCTGGATTCGCAGTCTCCTACGTCTACGGTGCGCTCGACCAGACGGCGCGAAAGATCCAAGTCCAGAACTTCAGACAGGGTATCTCGAATATCCTTGTCGTTACGGATGTCGCGGCAAGAGGTATCGATATTCCTATTCTCGCCAACGTCATCAACTACGATTTTCCGTCTCAGCCTAAGATTTTTGTGCACAGAGTCGGTCGAACGGCGCGTGCTGGACGCACGGGTTGGAGTTACAGTCTTGTGAGGGACGCTGATTGTCCTTACTTGCTTGACTTGCAGCTCTTCCTGGGTCGCAAGCTTGTTCTTGGTCGTGATTCCATGGACACGGTCAACTTCGCCGAGGACGTCGTGGTCGGAAGTCTACCTCGTGACGGCCTCTCCACGAACTGCGAGTGGGTGACGAAGGTCCTCGACGACGACGCAGACATCTTCACTCAACGCAGCGTCGCGACCAAGGGAGAGAAGCTCTACCTACGCACACGTAACGCAGCCTCAGCTGAGAGCGCAAAGCGCTCAAAGACAGTTACTTCCTCTGATAACTGGACGGCCATCCACCCGCTCTTCCAGGATGACGCAAGCAATCTGGAAGCCGAGCGTGAGAGCATGCTAGCCCGTATCGGAGGATACCGACCTCAGGAAACGATCTTCGAAGTCAACAACCGACGCAACGGAAAGGGTAGCGGCGGTGGCAAGACTGGCGAGCCGGACGAAACCCTCGACTCGATCAGACGAGTCCGGACCAAGCTAGACAACAAGAAGAAGCAGCGCGCAGAGGCAGAAGAACTTGAGCTCGGCGCCCCTGAACCCGCCGACGGAGTCGACGGAGCCGACGCCGCAGACGCAGACATGGACGGCTTCTCAGACGACGAAGGAGAGGGCGGTATTCCCGACAACATGTCACTAGCCGACGAATCCGACCTCGAAGTTACATTCTCATCCTACAACCAACCCTCCAACAACACCAAATCATCCTCTAAAAACAAAGACAAGTCCGCCTCTACGACCTCCACCTCCTTCCAGAACCCAGAGTACTTCATGTCCTACACGCCCGCCAACACTTCTCTAGCCGAAGACCGCGCCTACGGCGTGCACTCCGGCACAAACACCAACTTTGCATCCGCGACTCGCGACGCAGCTATGGATCTCCAAGCCGACGAAGGCGGAAAGGGATTCGGCGAAGCACGCACGCTGAAGCGCTGGGATAAGCGGCATAAGAAGTACGTGTCGCGGCAGAACGACGAGGACGGGTCGAAGGGGACGAAGCTTGTTCGCGGAGAATCCGGCGCGAAGATCGCGAGCAGTTTCCGGTCTGGACGGTTTGATGCGTGGAAGAGGGGCAAGAGGATGGGGAAATTACCCCGTGTTGGAGAGGCCGAGACGCCTGGTACTGGGAACGAGTTTGGTGGTCCTGGTGGTGGTGGTTACTTTGGCGGTGGTAAGCGGTTTAGGCATAGAAGTGACAAGGCGCCTAAAGCTGCGGATCCATTGCGTGGGGATTACGAGAAGATGAAGAAGAAGGGCGCGGCTGCGAAGGAAAGAGCTGCCAGTAAGGTTGGTGGTATGATGCCCGGTGGGAAGAGCGAGATTAGGAATACGGATGATATTCGCAAGGCGAGGAAGCAGAAGCAGAAGAGGCGGGACAAGAATGCCAGGCCTTCGAGGAAGAAGTAGGCTGTAGTGCCTGGTTATTTTTACTTGATTTGTGTCGTCGTGTTGGCACGCTCATACCCTGTATATAGACTCTTAGCCTCAATCGAGATGCGATTGGCTTTAAACAACTCCTCAAACGCAATCCTACCGTAGCAGCTGGGTTGCTGTAGCACTGCGCATCGATAACCAATCCCTTCATCATGAAAGTCCGTCTACTTGCCACTACCACATACTGCGAGTTGTTACTGAGGTATCACAGTCGTCGGCCAACCACCCAAACCCAGATCAACAGCGTTGCCCTCACCTCAACTGACCCGGCCTCGAATAGCCCTCTCGCAATACAGAGGCACACCGAATGCTTCTTTGAAACCACACCAAACTTTGGGCAGAAAAGCCCGCAAACTCCCGATTCCCGGCCGGGAGTGGCCACTGGCCAACAAATAGTAGGCCTCGTAAGCTCCAAATCCGAAGTAAACCTTAAGGTTTAAAAAAAAGCAACGACATCCTGACTCGCCAACCAAGTAGGTGCAAGGAATATCTGAGCTCATCGAGCTGGCTGTGCCAGCACCAGGAGTACTGGTTGATATTTTCCGCGCTTCATTCAAGAAAGGGGTTTGTTGGCCATATTATTGGGGTTATATGGGGGGACATATCACATCCGACTTTCCGGATCACATCGGGCTGACACCATTTCATGCATTGAGTCCGTAGATCCGAACGAATGTGCTAAATTGGGAAGAGATGTGGCTTGAGAATTCAAAAATAGGGAGGAATGATGTTGCTGGAAATATTAAGCTTGTAAGCCGAGGTATGAGGGGCCTTTGCGTCTAGTTGCGATGCTGCATCAGCATCGGATTTTCTGCTTGAGACCGGAAGTGGGAATAAAGCTGAATTCACAAACCGGTCAACGGCCATCACCAGTCTGTGCTATTCATATAACGAATGACCGGGCCTCGTCCACCGCTCTTGATCAACGGCGCCAGATTTGGCACAAATTGAGTTGATGCATGCATATGGGCCCATTTTATTGCGTACAGTCCAGATGTAGAGAATGCTGAGGCAATGCTCAGTGCATAGATTCTGCCTTTCCGCCATCGGAGATGCAAGGCTGCAATCATGAGTAGTTCTAGCGATTGAATGATGGGGTTTTTCGAACCTTGAATCACTCGTCGATAGGCGTAGATGATACCGGTCAAGGCCGTCGATCAAGTTCGCCAGTCCTGTTCCGCTCGTCGCTTGTCAAAGCCACAACTTGCCCCAAAACAGGCTCCATGATGCTACGAAGGCTCTGGGCCTGGCCCCCGATCTCCATAGACCTTACAAAAGCAGCTGGGAGATAGAAAAATGCCCTGAACCCGGCTAGAGTGCGAGTATGATGCAGTATTTCTGATAGCGGTAGGTGGCCTGGAGAGTGCTCCAGGAGGTATCCGTGCTTGAAAACAAGAACGGCAGTCGGCAACGCGTAAAAGGTCACCATCAAGGGCCAGTATGTCACTTGTCACATACACACCGACTTCTCGTAAATTTGCAGCCCAACGTTAAACCACGCAAGGCATCCCTGGCATGGTCAGCCAGAACTCGCCTCAGAGTCAAAACCAATACTTTCGCTGGAAAAGACCATTCTATTTTTGCGGTGCCAACGGAGTGGTCACACCAGGGTGGGCTTAGACAGCCGAGATCTCGACGCGATTCCGATGCACTCAGAACGACAAGGCTGATTGTCTCCTTGACGCGCATAATGAGCATCGACGCCCGGTCGCCTTCGCGTGCATTTCCTTGTAACACGCAAGGATGTAGAGCACACTCGCTCAGCATATGCCACCAAAGCAGAAAGTCAACGTACGTCACACATTTGCTGTTGTCATAGGAGACTATCACAAGCATGAATGCAAGATGCTGGTATGGTTGCACGGCGCCGCGGGAACCACGTTATAAGACAACCTCCTGTTATCCTATCGCTAACAGACTACCAAACGACTGAACGGTAGCCGTTGGCGTATGACTTTGTAAGCTGTCGTGCCAGATAGACTTGACGGTAAGTATTGATTCCTGAGAATGATTGGCTATGGTTGCTGGCTGATTGGATTTTATGCAACTTGCGCATAGCAAACAAGGCAGCAATCATTGGACCTGTCGGCACAACACCTACTATACTGGACTCAAGTGTCGACAAAGCCCCGTCTAGAAGGTTCGGACAACCCCCTCCAGAGCTTGCCATGCCAGATCTGTAATAGACGACGACGCCTTGCATGTGCGCATGATCTGGGGAGCCGACACACAGGCATGACGAGAGGGTTGTACCAGATGACGGATAATGACCAGTGATCTGTGATATTGCAACTGGACATCCGCGTCAACGAAGATCATGTCATGGCTCTGTCTCCGATAAACGACCCCTGCTGAAACCTGCGGGTTTATTGGTGTCTTGCTTTGCGAAACAGTGCAGAAACACTGGTCCGCTCAGATCGTCGATGGATTTAGCATGATCGAACCGTGGATGTTTCCCAGAATTCTCTGCGGGCCTCATCGAATGGCCGGGAATCAATGTGTTGTTGCACGGTAAGAGAAAATTGGCTACGGGTTGGGTCCGGTGCAAGGACGAGTAGTGTCTTTGTCGTGGTGTGTTCGAGCCAAAGACCTGCCAGCCTTGCAGCAGTGCATTCGGCAACGGGGAGGCGAAATGATGCTGTAAAAAAAAGCATACAAATGAACGTTACAAAGCTGACCAGGGCATCATGGATAGGACCCTTTCGGAAGATTTCCTCTTTGATAGTGTATCGGAAGGATTCCCGGGTGTGTTACCAGATCGATGGGCCCCTGTCAGAGAGCAGGGCCGAATGCCAGGTACGGCGAATTCCTTCATCGCATCGCATGTGAGATTGTAGCCGAGGAACTCGCACGGATATTATCCAGGGGAGGAGCTAGCAGCTTCTGGACTCTTGAAGTCTGGACGGTGGACAGTAGTGGGCAGGGGTGGCGCTGTGGATAGGCTGATGGGCTGATGGGCTGGCTGATGGGCGTACGGCCAGGGCGGCTGAGGGTATGACGGACAAGCAACACAAGACGAACCGCAGAAAAAGAAAGGAGATGAGCCAAAAAATTGTCCGGCAGACTGGGAGCAGGAGATGACAGTTGAATAGTTCGTCAAGAGCGAAGAATAGCCACAATAGCGCCGGAGATCGCTGCCGCACTCGGTCACTGCACGGGACCGGACTAGTCTCCTTCTGGCAAACGCAGCTGCACCTTTTCTCTGCCAGCAAAAGTCCCTTCTTCAGCTTCTCTTCCCCGGTGGTTTGCGTGCGCTTGTCGGTATGAACTCTTCCAGGTTTCGGTTGAAACTGCCGGTATTTCCACAGGCAATGACGAGACCAAGTCCCCATCTGCAGCCAGTCCATTGCCCTGCTCTCTGAGGTAACATCTACGATCCAGCTGTCTGGGTGACACAACAGCTCATGCTGGTCGAGTTGGCTGAATCTGACTGACTTTGAGAGGTACTATGGAGGCGTTTGTAGGAATTCGAATCGAACCAGCTCCAGAATCTCTCCGGTCACATCCTTCTGCGCCCGCCCTGCACCACCGTCACTGTCACTTGCCTATTTCCATGGCATCCCCAACATCAACCCTACCACCGCCCGCCGCCCACCCGCCTCTTTTCCTCTTCAGGCTAAGGCGCGCTTAGTGGGATGCACTATTGACACTTCGAGGCCCATACTTGGTAGATCATCGCGTTGGCGTTCGGCCCCATCTCGAAATTGCATGAACCGCTTTTCGGTCTCTGGAACTTCGGGATGCATGATCCCAACTCCCCAACACATCTTGACTCGGCCGTACCGGGGGCTGTTCGCACTTTCCAAACCAGCAATCACGATTAGTTTTGACCAGCGAAAATGTAGCAAAGTGAATCAGCTTAGAAAACCCCTTGCTGTTGTACCCGCGTGCGGCATGTTGCACAGATGTGGATTCCCCAGTCGCTCGCATTGATGTAGTCTGTCTTGCTCCCCCTTTCTTTGATGATAGGTTAGCTGGCAGCTGCCTGACTAGCTGTGCGGGCTGCTCTTGGACCGTACCCTCATTGGACCCATGGGTATCTCCTGAAAATTATGCTCTTTTGCGCCCGTTCTCGCCTTTCGATTGGTTTTGTTGGCTAAGAGGGGACCAATGACAGAGCTCAAATGCACTGTGAGAATCCCCCGAGGTCAGACATCAACACACACAAACCCCGGTCGCTGAATGGACGAGATAAGATGCGCCCCCCCTCATGACACTGACTGATTTGCAACGATGCATGAATGATCACCAAACGCTCTTCTCCGTATGAGCGATCGTGGATACGCACAGAAACCGTTATTTGAGCAACAGACTCACAGCATTCTACCGCACGGTCTTCCGCGTTTTTGCCAGAAAACACTTCAAATTGCAATAGTAGTCGAATTCATCGGCTGTATTGGTACAGAGTACACTGCCCGGCAGTGACGGAAAATTCTCCCACTCGTGGATGCTGGCAATCAACCGGAGCTCAGGTGATCAACTTCGACCTTTACTCGTTTCACTAGGACCCAAAAAATAGCTGCAGCCACAATTGAGAAGCAATGACATGCTGCTTTACAGTTCGTACCCTGCCTCATTTCTCACTCCAAGTCCTCGCCAACATTTTGATCGCTTGTTTGCCATGGTTAAGCGCCGAGTTAGGGTTCCTCCCCGGTGACGCTTGACGCTTCGGAGCTTGACTCCGCTTGGATTTGTGCGGATCTTCGCAGACTGACAGGGCCACGCGAAGATCATTTGTGGTGGCTCGCCTATGTAAATCACTGAAGCTTCGAAGAAGTGGGCGCGCTTCGAAAGGCTGCCAAGAGCGATGGCCAACAGCTGTTCTTACAATCTGCACACTGTCAAGGTGGGGTGGGCTGCACGAGCTTCAGAGACATTGCTGCGGAGAAAGGCCATTCCAAATGTTCGAATCCTCGGCCGGCTGAGCTGGCGCCATTCGTCAAGCACCGACTTTCCACCGGCCAGGCGTATGGGCCCAGTACGCAGTGGCTGGCCTTTGCTGAGACAAAAGTCACAAGCGAGTCACTTTATCTCGCTACTAGACTGCATTTTGACCAGAGCAAAGTACGGACAGGATGCTAGCCAGTCTACATCAAGCAACGAAGACCGCCTTATGCGTCGCTTTCGCCAGTACAGTGCTTCGCGCTCGGGGAGCTGACGAGTACACTTGAGTCTATTTTCTTTTTCCTTGGACATGAGGTTGCCTTGAAGCCGCACTCATCGATGAGCGCCTCTACACGTGCCAGGGGCCCAGAGTAAAGAAATAAGATTTAGCAAGAGGGGAAGCACCAGGTGAGCTCGATTTTATTGGGTCATCTTCTTACTCAATATTTAGGCGCGTAGAGCGAGCGACAGAGCCGTCAGCTTGAGTCTGAGATGACCTCGAAATGCCCACGTTCTTCGCCTGACTCGCCTTTTTTCTTTGGACGAGAAACTTTCCCTGGACGGTGAGCATTTCGTTAGTGTGTTCTGAACCATTAGATCAAGGGCTTTTTAGAAGCCATCACACAGTAAGAAGCAAAAAAAAAAAAAAAAAAAAAAAAAAAAAAAACATGTGAATAGGGGGGCACTGAAGTGGGCGCTGCAGGGAGTATCGTGTAAGTATACAAAGGCCATTCGCGTAGGGTGGTAAAAAGGTAGGTAAACAGGAAAAGAGGACAAATGGTGATATAATGGGGCGACTATAGATCAAGACAAGCTTAACTGGGAAGGACGTTCTGCCGAAGAGAGTCAAGGGACTATTGGCGCTACTGGCGTCGATCCTGGCGTGCGTCTGTCGAATAACCGCCTGAGGAAAATGAAGATGTGCATGCAATTGACCTGCCCTTCCCCTCTTTCTGTCTCTTTTCACGTTTGCGCAATTCCTTTACCCCTCCAAGCCCTTGGTATAGCTGTTTTTGGAGAGTCCTGGACTGACAGTTCCCGCTCAGCGGAGTCCGTCGTACCAACTGTACTATACGTTACGTACCAGCAGACTGTAGATCAATCCACTTTATACAGGAAATCAGCAATACTTTGTATCTGGAACAATAATCAATAATCAATAATCCAGGCTGACCAGGGGAAGCTGGCAAGCTGGCAGAAGACTCACCAGTCACCGTCACCACTTACCAGTCACCAACTCACCACCACCACCAGGACCATCGTGACCTCCCGCTTCTCTGCCTCTCTCTCCTCCTCAACTCTTCCTCCTCCATCCGCCCCTCCTTGCTTTTTCCTTCCCCAGAGCACTGGCGCTATTTATCTGCCTTACCAGCGCGGTAATCACCCCATAGGATCGACGCAATGGAGATCAGTTCTATCGGCTGCTAGTCAAGTCACCGTCGCACTGGCCATCCTTTTACCCACTATCCCAACTGCTCCATTGTCCTTTCTTTCCTAATTCCAGTGGGTGATCCTGAAAAAGGAAGTATATCTAAGCCTTGTCACAACCTGCAGACGGCCACACTAACACCACCGGCGTATCTAGCTAGGCCTCTGACTTCATTTGCGTCTCCCTGTCCTCCTATCTTCGCTAGTCTATTCCCGACTTTGCTGCGGGCGTACAACCAGAGACGGGACAATAAGCGCCTTTGCTCTTTAGTCCGTCGCCTCTAGTATCTGATTCCTCGGGTTCGTTGTTGATCTCATCTGGGCCTCGGACTCTTTTCGACAGCGTCCAAGCTCCAGAAAAGCCAGCCTTCTCCCAAGACCCCGACGCTAGAGCGAAAATCTCCTATTCCTTTTCTCCCTCTTCCCTATCGTCACTTTATTTTTCTCCGGTCCCATCTTGGGTATTACGGGCCGTGACCCTGTCTTCCGCTGGGAGAATTTATAAGGGTGCGCGAACCCACCGGGGTTTTACGTGACGCCTCACTTTCCGTATACTTCACCGTCTCTTCGCTGTCCCCATTCGCGAACGGAGAAAAATAAATATTCGGAAATAAAACGCTAAATCGAGCGAAGGGGAAAGAGTCCAAAACGAGAGAAAACAATTTACAATTTTTGCGTCAGGTAAGATACGCCCATGCGTTCCTCCTCCCCCGTTAGTATTGCTTTTCTCCAGTGATCGCCCACCATGCTGCAATAAATCGTCCCAGTCTGGGAGCCATCGAAGCCATGGAACCCTGCCGTCACGATCTGGCTGGCTGTCGCCGATCAATCCGTCTTATTTTATGACTCCTCAGAGTGCGAATCGTTACTGACTGATTATAAGCTCCCCAGTGGCCCTCACACTGCAACCTTGTTGGCTTAATTATGAATGTCGACTGAGCACGCCGCAACCCAAAGGTAACAATAATACACCGTGCTGGATATGCTGTCAATCTCGAAAACAAAGCCACCAAGACTATTGTTGTTGTGAAGTGTTGTCGATCCAACGCGCCGAAATAAAGAGACAGGGCCATCAGGATCTACCAGATGCAATCTCTCGTCCTTTCTCCTTCTTTTGTGACCCCAGAATTTGGACGTCTTCATTTTCCCGGCCCTGAGAGGCATCTATACAGTCAGCCTCGCTCCGCAAATGCTCGACGTGGCACGCCTAGGGACCTCCCACTCCCCTGCTCTATGTCCAGCTCAGTCCCAGCAGAGGACTTGCTGGAGACATTAGGAAATGTTAGGCGGCCAGACCACCTGGACCTGCCGAAACCGGCACAAACGGCTGCGATAGCATCCTCAGCTGCTCCAGGTCCTATTCTTTCTCCAGGATCACCAAATCCTCTATCGGCTCGCCAGCCAGGGCTCGTCCAGCGCATTGTAACCGCGCCAGGAGATGAGGCGCTACGTCAACCTTTCACTTTTGGCAACCAATTCCCATCGTCGCGATTCCCACCAACATTCACAGGACAAATCCCACCGCAGCCGCCGACTGTGACACATCACCAGCCCACATTTGGCGCTGCGACAGCCGGACCAGCATCCCGTGTATTGCCACAAAAGACGACGCGACGCACCAAAGCTCACGTCGCATCAGCGTGCGTCAACTGTAAGAAGAAACATTTGGGCTGCGACCCAGCTCGGCCGTGTCGGAGATGCGTGTTATCCGGCAAAGCAGTAAGTTCTTGTCCTGGTTACCCCGGTCATGAAGCGGGCGATTACCGGAGACTAATACCTGTATAGGATACATGCGTTGATGTCACGCATAAGAAACGAGGGCGGCCACCACTGAAAGCGGACGAAGGATCGCTTCGATCGTACGCGTCACAGCTGGACCCTCGCGGCGCACATGGAGATCCAGGAGCTCAAGCTAGACGTCCAATGCACCGCGCGACATCTTCTCGCGAGCTCCGCCCTATGCCCGATCTTCAACAATTTCATGGAGCGCAGAGAGGGATTATGGGTGGACGATTGCCTCCTGGTCAACCACAGCCATGGGCGACCGCAGTGTATCCGCAAAGTATAGACCCCTCGTTGACAACGCAGAGAACGATGGGCCACCGACGGTTTTCTTCCTCTGGATCCGCGCAGTCCATGACCGCTGTCTCACCACCGGGATACGGTGTGGTGCCACCAGGCTACAACCCTGCCATAGCAGCTGGTCGTATGCCTCCAGGCGTAGGAAGGCCGATGCCCACTTACCCGAACCCAGGGATGCATCCTACTCCATCGCCTCCGCAATACAACCAACCTTATGGTGTACCGATGTCTCCATATACAGAGAGCAGCAGAATTCCAGGCCGGATACAGATGAGCGAAGGTTCTATGCAAAGAGATCCCCGCGAGGCGTACATCGAGTCCCCCGTCAGACTTCCTCCTATCTACCCTTCGCCGGTGACCAACCCCGAGCCGCCCCGACCGACTGAGCCGTATCCGGCAACCTGGTCGCCATCGCAGCAGCAGATGCAACACCCTCGCCCGCACCAGGGAATGATGGAGCCTATATCGCCCGTCAACGTGGCTCGCCCTCCTCCCGCTGAAGTTGGTCAGCTGGGTCTGCTGAGCGTTCTTTCTTCTCCGGAGGATTCCTCGAGACAACTGCCGCTCACCCGCACATATGACGATCGAGAGCATGATGCGGATGAGGGCGACCCATCGAGACCAGCCAAGCGCCGCAAAATGGCATTGGACGATATCGTCAACAACTGAACCGGTCACGAAAAACGACCGAGCTATATATACCGAATTGCCTTTACTCAAAGGGGTCTTACTGGATATATGTTTGTAGCAGGGCCTACAACGACTCACGATCTTGATGTATATTTCCTTTGTTTCATCACTCGCCTAATGTTGGTCTCAGACAGGTCAACCGACTTCGTTGCATCTGGTCTATTGACTGTACACTATACCTGTCTCTTATACTCTCCTATGTCTCTTTCTCATCTGGCTCTGACTTGGTTCAAAAGCATCGGCGTTGGAATTGGCTCGGATACGGATTTCATTGCATGGCGTGTTGCATTTTCCAAGGATAGCGTAGCCTAGCCTACAGACAGGATCTGAGGTATCTTTCATTGTCATTGTCATTGTCATTATCACGGTCATAGACAGCGTTAGATTCCGCGTCTGGGAATGTACTATCATCTTCATCGTTATGTTTCACTGCACTCGCCTCTCTTTATAATTTCCTACTGTCTCTTGATCTCGACTTTGGTTCTCAGTTACGGCGGTGGGATGGGTGTTTCGAACGGAGCCCTAATTTAATTAATCTGATACTTGATCCATGCCGTGACTCCAGACATTACTAGCTTGCTTCATCACCCCCACTGCAGTAGCCTAGCCTGGGGAACCTTCAGACCCAAGTACCTAGTTTCTCTGTTCTCATCCGTAACGTTGGCGATATCATCGACTAAGAGACTGCGTCCGTCACTGCACTTTGGAATTAATCAATTCCCAGCGTCAGGCTCCAGCCCACCTAGCAGGATATATAAACCCGGTCCTCTCCGCTCGATCTCCGCTCTCTTCCATCTTCTTTTCATATCTTTAACCTGGCCCGGCCGGTCTTTTGACTTGGCTTGGCTCGGTTCCTTCTATTCCTTCTTATGCAATTTGCATAGTGTGTATAAGGGCTAGGGACTTGCCTTCGATAGATAAAAGTGTCAACTATGGGGTACTTGGTTGGCCTGGGCTTCTTGAATTGGTATGCCATGTCGTCAGCTGGAGTCATGGGTTGGTATTTGTGCTTTGTCTTATTGTGACTTCTCCATGCTTCTGTTGATCTGGATCCTTCGTCGAGCGCCGCGCTCAGAAGAAGGCCCCCGTTCGTCATGCGGCTCATGGAACTATACTACCCCCGCCAGGTCTACTTGTAGCTTGCGGGACTTGAATGAAGCTGAGTAGTTTGTCTCAGACAACGCTTTCGCTGCGATCTTCACAAGATGGTCGGGGCAACGCTGCTTTATCCGAATACAACAGCGGCCATTACAAGACGTTGAACCACGGGGTATGTTCAGAACAATGGAGAATGTCATCTGGATTTAGGTTCTATCGCTCATTTACCGCATTCAAGAATGCGATGACGATGTTCAAGCATCCGGGCACTCATGATGGCCTGCCTGGCCCGGGAAATTCAGATTACCTCTGGGGCTGTGAAAATGGGACTTTACTGCGGTCCTGACGCCGTTGGTCGAGATTCGTTCGGTTAAGTGGCATCGATGCTGGGCGATGTCTGCCTGTACCAAAGACGATGTCCGGCTTGGATCAGGGAACCCAATGTCTGTCTGCCCCTCTTCAGCATACCATTTTCATGCCATGAGCTATCCTCAACGCCTTGTACCAGCCCGGCCAGCCGATTAAGAATACATAGCAGCACCCAATCTCCTCCTTAAACCTTCCAATCTTGGATATACGTGATCCCAGCAGCTTCACCATTTAGATACTGCCATGTAGTTTTCCCTCTGCTTTGATCGAGACCGTGTTAGGCTGACCACGCCCGGCCCTGGCGCCAGGAAGGAGAGAAGCGCAATGGCCCATTCCCGTGGTCTTGGTTGTTTGTGAGCACCAAGGTTTGATGGGCCCCTGAGCTGGACAATGGGACTAATATATGCTCGGCCATGATCCTCAACATCATGGTGACCTGGCCTGGTCTGGCCTTGCGATATGTAGGTAGATGGTTATCTTCCTTTCTGTTGGCGGCGGCGCATCGGAATAGTCACACTACGCTCTTATTCGGAGGTTGAGGACTCAATGTGAATTGGATGGGTGAAGGGATGAGGTAGGAACCTCGGCGTTCAAGATCACCTTGAAGCAACGCCTTGGGGTTACCAGAGAACTGTTCGTGGACAAATTTACCAAGCAGATAGGTCTAATCCCGAGAATGAGTGATTGGAACGCAAAAAGATGGGGGGAACAGCTGATCCAGTTCCTCCAATCCGCCGACTGAGGAATCCCCAAACGGATACAAACAGACCAGGAAGCTGCCGGGGGTACAAGGTTATGAGGACGAAGCTGGTGTTCGCGGAACTGACGATGATGAAAATGAAAACTATTTTGAGAGCGAGCGAGCGGCTGGCCCAGGTTAGCACAGATATGGTTATCAAACTCTTTGCAGAGTTCCAATGCAAGGAATGTTCTTCATGATTCCGCCAGGGAATACTTCAGCCATCCGAGCCCGGACAGATGAGGGCATCCTTTTCTCGTGGGGGATACCCAGACCTAGGTAGTTACTTTAGGGACTCCTCTACCTAGGAAAACAATCATTCAACACATCTCGCATTTATCAACACACGTGCCATACAAAAAGGGTTGCCAGAGATATTGCTGCTGCTCGGGGCATTGTTCCCTCGCGAGGCGCTTGACGGAAGTCCATTTTCTTTTTCCCAACGATATCTGGCGGCTGACGGATGCCTGGGCTCAAATGCATTGTGCTGCGTTGGCCATGGGTTAACGGCCGTATCCACCGTGAGAGGACAGTACGTGGTGACCCATCCGTGCTGTCATCGTCGCAGGTTTTAACGCGGACAATGGGATAGACCAGGTCGGAGGCCCTGGTATCAAGTTCCACCTCCAGGCCACTCGTGAGGAGGCATTTGAGTCCTTCCTCCACATCTGGTATTCGGGGATGAGCCGGTTACCCGAAGACTTCTATGGCAGATGGGCATCACTTGGCATGTCGGTAGCCTTTATGAGAAGAATGCTTCTAGGTCTCAAGATCCTTGGCAACTGGACTTCGTTGATGAACCACACCAGCACCCATCTTAAGCAAATGCAGCGTTTGACCTTTTACATGCTTGCCGAGACCTTAAACCGCGTGAATGTCACTCATCAATGACCGTCGCCTTGGATGAGACCTTTTGATACAAGCTCCCAGACCAGTTGCCGGGTCCTGACCATTCGGCTCCCTTTATGCATACAGTACTTACGCTTGTCTCTTCTGGACGTCGCTTATTTAGATGGTCTGAATATCAGAAGCACGAGGAACATTAGTCCAACCCCGGTGGAACTGCCTCGTAAACTCCGGCAAGGCAGATGGCTCAATTGCTTCCTCGCTCATCAGGAACGTGCCTGCGTGAAACGGTCAGGCAATCTGTGTTTTCGGTCTTTTCCATGCTTCGGGCCTTGGATTTTATCGAACCGATGTCTTTCCTTTTCGAGATTGACTGTGGACTTGATGCGGCTGCGTCGATTCTCTGCAAGCAGTGTTACCAATGAAAGGCCATCTGCGATCAAATATGATCGTATCACTGATTTGTTGTTTTGACAATGTGGTAATGATATGTTATCGTCAGATTCCTACAAGGCGGCGACAGGCACGATTTTGTGGCGATTCTGGAATTTCTCGAGGGATCCTAACGGTGGCGGCCCTTGAATTTGGAAAGGCTTTCGGTGCCATCTTGGCGGCGCATCGCAAACACCCAGCACAACTCCACCTATGAGGCTTGGTATATCGAGGTCCAAGATGGAAGAAGACATGGCGGGCGGGGTGTCTTTAGGACGAGTTGAGCCGAGGCAAGGTAGGTATCGATTTTTATGTCCCTAGATCCTCTCTTTGTAACCCTAGTTCCAATAGCGTCCGCGTCACCATCAAGGCGCCAATGGTGACCGTTGAAGAGAACCATTTGCTCGTGACGACATCTCCAAGTATCTACTTTGTGTTACTTAAGAATGTCTAACTCGGGCTAATGATCTTCGGTGTTTGATTCCCACAAGTAGTTGGTATAGCATGGGGAAGACAATTGGCGCATATAATGCTTAAGTTCACTAAAGACATCTAGCAAAACAACGAATTTCAAGCTCCACGTACCAGGAAGCTTTTACTGGGAATAAGCTGCTACAGGCCAGACAGCAACCAGCTGCATCGGATCAGTTCCAATACTTAATCGGGAGATTTTGTGCCGCTCCAAAAACAGAGAAAATATGTGAACACAGTAAGCATGTATCATCGGCAGCCAAAGAACTGCTGACAAGAACGCATGGTGCTTAAGGCATCATTTTTATCCTACCGCTGGGTAACAGGATTAAGGGTTCCCGGCAATTGTTCACTGCTCGATATGGGAAGGTCCATCAGTCTCCTTGTTGAGTTTCCTCAGTATGTGGACATTCGTGATAATATTAGGAAAGAGGAATATCTTAGGGTTCAAAGCCGGCACCTAACTGACTGGTATCTCGACAGCTGAAAGGTAATGACGAGTCCACCCGCATGCACCGATGTTTGCGTTGTGCTTAACTTCAGTCCTACGCTGAGCAACTACCACTCGTCCACAAGTGACAAACCAATCGTCTGGACAAACAACTGCGGAACTCCCTTTAAGCTCGCTCTCAACAACGCGAAGCCCTGGTATAAGTACCAGGATAGAAGTGGAAAAAACGTCAAGAAAGAAGACTTCCATTGCTACTATACCCAGGAGGAAATTCTTCAGAAGGCGATCGGTTTGGCAAAAGGATGCCATCAAGAATATGATCACAATTACGCCTTGACCATTGAAAGACTGGTCAATGCGGCTGACGAACTCGTCAACTTCCTACCTACAGTCCATCTCCAAATACCAACCAGCCAACCTCCCAATGGTCCCGTTTGACTAGCCCAATACCTCGTTCTCCAGTAATTTTAACATCGTTTGGACTATCTGAATCTACACCATGTGTTAGTTTTCGCCTCCTGATTGGTTACGACGTCAAGGACCTTGTTATACGCAATGTCTCTGGCCTCCAGCCCTAACCGCCGAGTGGAGACATGCCACAATTCGGCTGACTGCCGACTATGGGATTGTTAACAAAAAGCCGCGGAAGATGGTGGCTGTCACAACGGGTTAGGTACAAGCCTCACAAAGCAAGGAAATCATGGCATTGATCGAGTGCAAGAAAGCACCTGTGCCTCCGCCCAGAGAAAATGCGCAGGTTTACGTGCAGGGAGCGGCCTTGATTCTTGCAGCCCTATGTCTCTCCTGGATTCTCAGATTGAGCATACGGAATGCCAGCAGTGCTCCAAATATTACAGTGGATATTGAAACTCAAGTCGTTCATTAGAGACTGGATGTCGGGGTACGTTATTGTTCTCCTTTTTTTACTTACTGGATCACTAATAAGGATCATATAATCTGCTATCCAGAAACCATTGAACCTAATCTGACATGTGGGCAAAAGATCGCAAATGATATCTCATGTTTATGCCAATTTCTTCGAGGGCAAGAGGCACAGTCTCCTCGCGTCCAATCAACTTGTCTGTTACCGCCATTCACCCGGGCATGTTCAGGGAACCGGGGTTCTAGCATAGTCAATGACTAGCCAGCAGGTAATACTTATCTCTTCGCCCAATCTAAGCCTTGTGATTTGGAAAAACAACAATTCAATGACTTTATCTTGCCATACCAATCCATGCAACAAATCGAGTCTCTGATCAGGTAATTAGCGGAATGCAGTGCGACTCCACAGATGACCATCGGGACAATCTTCATTCCAAACACTGGCCCGAAACGAACGCTGAACGGGAGATGGCAGCTGTTAGGGCAGGAGGGGTAACTTCTGCGCAATATGCTTCGCGCAAGGGATGATGACGGCGATTGGCCTCCAGGTCTGTTCCATGCTGTTCTTCTCGGCGTCGCCATGATGCAAGAAGGGTGCGATGAGCTCAGGTCTTCTTCAGACTTAGAGCTCCAACAATTGTTAGCACAGGTCAATTTCTCCTCGGGGCTGGCCATATGACAAATTCCGACAACATACGTGATGATAAAAAGGCATCTTTTCTATGGTGGCCTAGCAGCGAGTCAGTACAGGTCAGACCGAAATAAAGTACATATAATGGACCTGGAGACAGCGACAACTGGCGGGCAGAGCAGCGGCATTGCCGTGCGGTCTTCCAGCCGGTGAAACCTGCACCACAATCCAAGGCATCAATAGAGCGTTTCAGAACGCTCCTGGGGGATAAGGTGGCTAATGATCCTCTTTTGCCTGAGGGTGCAGCCATGGCATTGTGTCAATTCTTGACGCAATCCATGCAAAGGAAGAGATGGGTACCTAGAACAATACTTACTTTGAGCGTATCATATGTGCACTTGAAGAGATGTCTAGAATTCAGGCTGTGGATTCTTCAGCCAAGACGGTGGTTGATGTTGAGGAGGCGGTTGAGTAGGCAATCCGCTCCGGGAACTCTTGAGGACCTAGAAGCCCAAGTTGGCTGACAATAGCAAGGCCAAGTTCTGGCATAGATAGGTAGATATCTAGGTTAATTCACAGCTGCCGCAACAAGTCCCTCCTTTTGACGGCCGCAACACTGCGTACCGTTGGGTGCCCCCGGGGAGACCGACATTGGAGGATGAGAAGGAGGAGCATCTGAGCGAAACCCTAAAAGAGGTGAGACAAAGCCCGAAAGACGCTCGCTCCTGACTCCCTTTTACGCCTGGCTTGGGACGCAACCGCCGCCGAGTGGTACAGATACCGCTCATTTTGCCTTCTTCATTCCTTACCAGGTGATGTTGAGTATTCCGCCTGGGCCGTCGCGAAGAAGGTGTTTCTCTACTTCGGAGGAGTCGTATACCTGGTAGTACGGCGGCCATGAGGTTCCAATGTTGGTGCCCATGGTAAGGAATTCCACAAAGACTCTTCGTTAAGAACATTTGGTTTATGCTGGTGACCGTTCAGACTAATTCTTTGCCCAAGGCTGGATACCACCATCCCAGAGATATTGTGTCTGAGAGACCCAAATTGGCCCGCAAACCTCAAATTTATATGAACGACAAACAGACAATACATCAGCATCTTGTCGATGCTCAAGGGCCTAAATATCGCCCTAGACCAAACACCAAAAAGGAATGATTCGTGGAGTAGAGATACAGGCTCTCTGGACGCCTCTGGTTCTATTTCGCCTCGTCCCGCTACGTTCTCGACCTATCTTACTCGGACGATGCAGAAAAAGTGATTACGCATGAGCTTCCCTCCTTGCTTTCAGCGCGCAACAAATATCGCTGGATCCACAACCGACGCCTATTCTGGTTGTTTCGGCAAATTTCGTGGATGAATCCTGAAGACTTTACTATTACAAATGAGAATGGACCTGGATACTCCTTCTGATCAGAAAAACCGAATGTGGGACGACATGTAGATAGGTTACACCAGGCTGCAGAGCGAGGTAGATAATCCTGCGCGTACACCAAACCACGAGACGGTTCACGCATCATGTGTAAACCGCCCAATTTGCAATTCAACATGAAAAAAAGATTATATTGTAAGGGTGGCTGAGGCTCAACTGAGCTATTTGGTCTGGAACTGGCACCGAGAGTTGCTTGTACTTTATGTTGAGAGGGCACTCGAGTGTTCACCTTCAATTGTCCGTGGCTGAATTACATTAGGGTATTAGGTAATGAATGAATGGGAATAGTTGATTTGGTATAATAGGACATTGGACGAGGCTATAGTGGTTCCAAGTTCCATTTAATCTAAAATAGCTAGTAATGTGCTGTAGGGAAATTAAATAATCTAGCAGTCTTGAACACACCCTTTAAAGACTTTTTGCCCTTAAGTCCCTTAATAATGATAGAGCTCTGCGCCTTGCTGCGCGTCTAAGAGCGGTCTTCTTGCCATTGTCCGGCCCCGAGTTAGGGTTATTGAGCCCATCCTGTTCCACTTTTGCGCCGAACCCCAACACCCTGTGGCTCGCAGAACTGGATGAAGAGTCTAACTGCCGATGTTCCATTTTTCTGACATCAACACCCACCCACTCAAATCTCGGTGAGTAATAAGCAGCCAAGAGCTGAAGCAAGAGCCAGCAAATACATGCATACATCGGGTCTTGGCCTGCATACAGCAAGAACCCTCGATGGACGCACCAGGCCCGCATGTTTGCCCCAAGTGATCTGGACCTTTGCGATCCCATCCTCAGAGAGCTCAGCTGAGATGGGTATCCAATCATAAATGCAGTATGCAAGGTTCGGACCGTGTCGAATTCAGGGTCTGCTGAACTTAACCCCACTTTAAAATCAGGCTTAAATAGACCGCTTTGAACCCTGGGTCTATGGCGCGTCTTTCTTACATTCCTTCAAAGTCTAGGAAAGTTTTTTTATCCTGGATTCCTGCGCTTGTATTTGTCTGCCTCGGGGGTCAACATGCATTTGTATTGTCTTTTGATCTCGGCCGTCATATCACTCGCTGATGGCTTCCAATCAGATTTTGCAATTAGGGACAACGAACACAATTATGCATCATTACTTGCTAATCAACCCTGGTCTCCGGACACTATACTGTCCTTTCCTGGGTCTACCGAGTTCCCAAACGCGACGTACAGATGGAACAATAGGAACGCCCCGACATACGCCGCTGCCATATCGGTAGGTTCAGAAGAAGATGTAATTAGGGCTGTAGGTTTCCACATTCAAAAGTACGTCAGCAGGAATACTAATCAAAGACTGGCCGATACAGGTAAAATTAGCTACAGCGCATAACATTTCGTTCTTAGCGACAGGCGGTCGTCATGGCTTTGGCGCTACATTAGGCAGACTCCAAGACGGATTGGCTTTGGACCTCAGTCCGCTTGACTTTGTGGTGATTGATTCTTCCAAGGATACCTTGACCGTTGGCCCGGGTGTTCGGCTAAGAGATATATTCGACCCTGTTTACGAGGCTGGGTATCAAATGCGTAAGTCCTCCCTTTCCTTCACCCAGCTATACACAATTCCTTGGCTGATGCGGCGAAGAAACCGGAATATGTACCTGTGTCGGCATGATCGGCGCTACAATCGGCGCTGGTATAGGTCGGCTCCAGGGCACGCACGGGCTGATGATCGACGCGCTACTATCAGTTAAGCTCGTCACAGCGGCAGGAGAATTAATCGAGGTCTCGAAAGACTCATACCCGGATCTATTCTGGGGCGTAAGGGGGGCGTCGCACAACTTCGGCATTATTACAGAGGCTACGTACCAGTTGCAGCCGCTGGGATATGACTTTGTGAGTGTTGATATGAGGTTCCCGGCTGCGCTGAATGGGTCTTTCTTCGAGGCGCTGGCGGTGTTTGAGTTGGGGTCTGAGTGGGCTATTGCTGCGAGGATCGTTTATGATGGTGTTGCTGGGGAGGTAAGTCGTCCACCTTACCTATATCACCCGGCCTTCTTTTACCACACCTTAACCGCAGACTAACCGTGAACGATACTTATCTAGCCTGCAATTGTAGCAAACGCTGCCTACTACGGTCCGCAGACAGAAGCTGAAGTCCTAGCGCAGCTTCACCCCTTCCTCGATCTAACTCCACCAGTCCTAAACATAGGCGTCGTCCCCTGGAACAGCATCAACTCCGTCGCATCTTTTGGTAGTGACGCCGGGGTCTGCGCCCCAGGCAAAGATTCAAGCACGTACCCTGCCAGTTTGAGGACTCGAACAGCCTCGGGATGGATTGAAGTCTTCGAACTTATGAGTGGGCTGTATGCAATGATCCCTGAAGCCAGAGGGTCGGGTGTGCTTTTCGAAGCTTGGGCGAATGAGGCTGTGAGGGATGTTTCGGATAGTGAGACGGCTTATGCTTGGAGGGAGACGGAGACTTATGTGTATGTTTTCTGTCATGCTTTGATTTCGACTGTTGAGATTTGGGACTTGGGCTAATTCATATCGCCGCATACCAGCGTACCGAGGGTGGAAACTACACCGAACGCGAGCACCAGCGCCAGAGCCCAGTCCCAAGAGTTAGGCCGTCAGATCAGGAAAACACTCTTCGCAACATCAGGGTATGAGAGAGGGGCAGTCTACGTAAACTACGCCCTCGGAGACGAAACCCTAGAGCAGATCTACGGTGTCGAGAAGTTGCCGCGTTTAGCAAAGCTAAAGAGAAAGTATGACCCGGATAATGTCTTTGGGTTCCATCATCCGATTCCGACTGCTTATCCTTGAGCTTGTTGCCTTTGCAGACGCATGGAGGCTGCGTCACGGATAGGTTGGAATGAATGTTGGAAGGGCAGCCATCCTTCGCTGCTGGGCTCCTGTTGTCTGCACATCTGGACTCATTACCGGTTGCTATAAGATTGAAGGAGAGCGTGTAGAGTTTACGCTTCCCACTTCCAAGAACTCCGCGAAGGCTCTGAGATAGACCTTCAGCGTTAAGCTGCTTGCTTACTCTGCTATTACCTTTCTTGTTGGCTTGAAACTAGTCTTTCTACACTTATCTACCTACCTGCGAGCCGCCCGCCTTATATTTGGTGGACCTTGCCATCTGCTCGAATAGCGTTCCCTAGTGTTCCCCAGTACGCATGACTAAAAGCAACGAATGGGATCCTGGGTTGTAGATGGGTCGATAAGTCCGGATACAACCCATACCTAATCCATTGGGTCCATGCGGGAGTTGGGGGTGTGCCACGTCGGCGTGGCGCTGAGTAAGACTCAATGTGGAAATAAAACAGCGACGAATTGAATGGCGCTTGCATGTCATGTCCTTGGCGAGTCCATGTAATTCCAACAAGAAATTCTCTTAATGCCACGGCCTGAATTTCAACGTCAATAGCCACATATCAACGTTGACCCGAAGTCAAGGTAGAACACTATTGTAGACCTGGTCGATGGTTGAATCATCAAAAATTGATTGAAGAGTCATTGAACTGGCGTATGTGAACTACCCTTAACTTCTCCATGGATACCAACAACGGCTGCCTGACAAGGGTTCGGCCCGCGGTCGACAATATACAGCAGGTTGCGCATTCCTGCGCCGGGCAATGAATAGCACAATAGGGGAGATCGCAGCCGCCGGTGGTGTACTCCAAGTAGGTACACAGAAGTCTCCTCTCTTGGGTTTCCTTGCTTCCCTTTGTTCGTCGATGAGGGACAAGGCAGGGGTCGTGCCGACATCGGTTGCAGGACCTGAAAAGCCGCAGGACAACTCCAAGCTGAAGTCGGGCGAGACGCTGTACGGCAACGCGACAGTAGGGAGATGCTTGAAACACCGGTTTGAGCTATCCAGGGAAGTGACTGGAGAGTGTTGTCTGGCTGCCAACGTTTGCTTTGTCCTGAACAGGTGATTCCGCGTCACGTTCTTTGTTGTGTTCACGCCTCACGTCACAGAAACCACTTCTTTGTCTCCTTGCTTTGTTCTTCATGGCTACATGAGCATGCATGAAGTCTCCTTATCAATTGTACAATCTTTCCACTTCTGCCTCAGCATGTTTTCCCTCGCGTCATCTGTCAAACTCGCCTAGAATGCCCAGGACTAGCAAACGTCCCGTTGCGTCCAGAGCGAAGGTCAGCACGGCTTCCGTCCCAGGGTACTTCTACAAGTTTGCTAATCACCTTTTCCAAGTCATCAGAAGCCCAAGTGTCCATCCTCTTCACAGTCAAAACGCAAACGCACTCGGCGCGAAGTGAAGATGGAATCGCCAACCCATCGCAGCTCGAAGCAACCCAGCTCCCCGAAGCGAAAATAACAGCGGGTGGAATCCTCAGAACAGAAGCCCGTCCAGCCCGCATCCGGGGCGCCTGGCCCTGACAAGGAGTGTCTACTTCAGGAGCTCACAACTCGACTTTCCGATTCCATTGCAGAAAAAGACCGGCTTTTGGAGCGACTCGACGTCCTAAAGGTTGACGACAAAGCTCGCAAGATACAGCAACTTTCCGAGGAGCTGCAAAGCGTCAAATCCGACTACGATGCTGTCTTCGATAAATACCGAGCGGCCTATCATGCGGATAAGTTCTTCCGCGCATTTCCTGCCTCCTTTTTGAGCTCTAGCGGACGAACCTGGGGCAGGGAACTCCGAGAAATATGCTCCGAGGCAAGTGATGTCGTTTACAACTTTGGATATCGTGATATCGAGGATATGGATCAATTCTCAAAGGACGACAAAGACCACTTCATTGCAAGCCTCGACGGTTTTTTAATACAAGAGGATTATGACTATATCGTCCCACGTTTGACCCGAGACTGCGCGCTACTGCCTCCCTGGCATTTTGCTTCCGATGTTTATTGTGAAAGACATAGTCAAGAGCTTTTATTCGAACCCATTCTGGTATATTGGACCCGACCCAGCGGCCGCGATGCACGATGCCCATGGGGCTCAATCCCAGAGAGACTTTGCTAATGGTCTCCACACGATGGGGAAAAGCTTTCAAAAAGGTACAATTTATTCATTATCTGACTTGCTTCTCCCGCATTCTAATACCTCCACAGCCAATCCAGAGCTATATGAGCTTTGGCGAGTGACAACCTGCCGAGTCGCAAACGTTTACGACATACCAGAGAGAGGACTAGACTTTTCATTCGGAGAGTCAACCGCCAAAGCCCGCGAGACATTGATTGGCGACATGGTTTCTAGCATTCTCAAGCAGAAGACCTGCCAACTGCTTCTCAAACAGCCCCTGCAGATTCAACCAGGTAAGGGGGTTCATCGGGAGCTCTTGAGACTATACATGCGCGCCTCACAGAACGCCATTAACATGTCCTTCTGGGACGTCGAGCCAGACATTTACCTCTTGGATCGGCAGGATCCTACATTTCAGCGGAGTTCTGCGAGCACGCAAGCAGCGACAGAACATTTTCTCGAAACGGAGGATTCCCATTTGGATGACAAGCGAATCATAGGTCTGACCATCCCTGGTCTGCGTACGCGTAGTGTCGAACGTGAATATGGAGTTATTCGCAAGTTGGTTGAGATTGATGAGTGGAGGCTGAAGGCACACGCTTTGGTGGAGGAGATGGGGGCCCCTCAACGAAGAAGAGGCAGAGTAGGTAGACCGTGCAGAAGATTGTTTGAGCTGCGCGGCGATGTGATGTGCGCGCCTCGTACCTCGAGGCGAGTGAATAAACCCCTTTCCTTGGTGTCAGTATTAGTGCCTAGCATTTCACAGATGGAAATGTGGAAAAGGTGGTCTTGCGGCTGCTTCGAAACAGATAATATTGATAATCCTGGCTTGTTCCCATACTGTGCTTGGTTACGCGGTCAGGAAGATTAGGGCTAGCTTAAGTTGACGGCATGTAATGCGCGATAGAAAATATTCTTAACGGCCTAGGTATATATGATCTCAATTCGCAATAGTCCAGACAAATGCAATCTCAAACCAACACGTAAACAAAACCCAGACACCAATCCCAAGCCCAACCTCAATCCACCCTAATAAGCATACTCCGCAGAAACACTATCATACTTCTTCCCCTGCACACTAAGCACATACCTCGTCTCAGCACTAGAATAAGTCGCCTCAATAACCGCATCAATATTATAATAATCCTTCCCGTCAGCTCTGCGTCTAATCGTCTTATCCAGATCCGTCTGCGGAATAACACTCAAATTGGCCTTGAGCGTTACAAGTGTCTTTGTGCCGGGATTCTTGTGGATCGGCGCGTCGGTATCTTCGGCATTGCACCACACGTCCGTGTACATCATGTGTGGCTTTCCCTTTGATACGGCGAAATCCTGGTAGAAGTCTATTGGGATGGGCTTGTGCTCTTCGATTGTGGAGCCTTTGTTGAGGAACCAGAACATTGCGTGCGTGCGGTAGTGGCCTAGGCGGGTGCACCAGTATCTATTTCGACGTATTAGAATGGCTGTTGATCATGTGGGGATATTTGTTGGGGGGAAGTGGCATACTTCTTCGACTCATCATGCTTCCCCTCTTTAAACGGCGTATGCAGCTCAATCCCATAATGCTTCCTCGCCTTCCTCGAAACAACATCTACAGTGCGTAGCGCAGAAGTCTTCGCAAGCCCCATCATCACCGCGCCACGGACAACAGCCGTCCACGCGTTCGGCGGCTGCAGAACCTCAACTGACTTAAGCGCATCCCTAAGCCGTTCCTTGAGGTAACTGTTCTGTCCGAATCCGCCGACCAGCAGGACAGCTCGGATCTCGGTATCCCCGCATGCGGCGATCTGGTCCTGCACGTATTTTATGACCTTTAGTATGACTGGTTCGAATATGAAGTGCATGTCTTCGGGGGCGATGGTGACTTTCCCGCGGCGGATGTTTAGGGCGCTGTTGTTTGCTAGGCCCGGGACGGGGATTGTGTAGCCTGCGTTGCCGTCGATTGTGGGGGAGTATTGCTTTTTGATCTACCAGGAACAATTTGTTCTGCGTTAGTCGAGGATTCGAAGGTTATAGGGAAAGGGGAGAAGACACATACAACGGAGTCAAACCGCTCCATAGCCTCCTGAAGGACTTCATCATCCCAGCCATCCTCGCGGCCAAGCTTTCGAGTAAGAAAGTCCGCAAAGCGACGATTCAGGAATGTAGAACCACACGGTCCACCGGTACCAGTCGTGACCTCTTCAACCTGCAATATCGGCGTGAGAGCAATAATCTTATACGAGATCAAATCGACTGTCCCACCACCAGCATCACAAAGCACAAAACTATCGCCGACTTTCAGACCATGCGGGTCGAGGCCATGAATTGCGTAGATGGCTGCTGCCTCTGGCTCAGAAACAAGCGAGATCTCTTCATTATTCTTTATGAACCCGGCGCGCTGGCAGGCCTTGAGCGTCTTGTCCTTTGCAGCTTCGGTCCAGATCGCGGGAACGGTAAGCGAGAATTCCAGCGGGATTGTTCGGAGCAGTGCAGCGCCGAGTTTCTGCTCGAGCGTGTACATGATGTGCTTGTAGAGTGCGGTTAGGTAGTCCTCGGCTAGTTGTTCGGGGGTCTTGTCGCCCCAGCTCTTGGTTGAGACGAGAGGGTTGCTTTCGTCGAGGCCGCTGTCTGTTGGTCAGTATTTGCTTGACGCTTGTGAGAGGCAGGATGAGCTTACAGCTTGAACCACTGATACCGATCAACTAGCGCAGGGATCTGGAAACCCCATTCCGTGTCTTCATCGGAGTTGCCCTTGGTATAGCGTAGTTCTGTCGGGACTTTGACGCTGCTGATGCCTTCTTGCGTGCCGGCGTGGGAGGGCCATGATTCGATGACGGAGATGTGGTCGGGCTAGACAAGATAATTAGGAGGATATTGTAAAGGAAAGAGGGGGGTTGTTTACCCTTCGTGTCTCCGCCCAGGCGACGCCAGTAAACGTCGTTCCGAAGTCGATTCCGATAACGAGCTTGCGGTCTTCGAGGGAAAGCGAGTTGAACGATTTTTCCATGATGGTGCTAAAAAATGAGAAGAACAAATTGTAGAGAGAGTCGGAGAGAGAGGAGAAAGCCGTAAAGATAAGAAGCCCGTGTCTAACCACAGTCAGCCTCGGCGTTATTCATCTGTTTGTATCAGTATGCCCAGCAAGCAAAGCAAAACAAATCAGCCGCAGCACCTATCACCCCACTTCCATATCGTTGCCATATTCCCCAACTGACTCAAACCGGCGTCAAGGCTGAAAACATCCCATCCTATCGGCTATTTTGTCGACGGTGCATAAACGTGCAGAGCCTCGTGTCTGACTCGTTTCCCAATGGGAGGCTTGCGCTACCGAGCACGTTCGTATTCAACAGGCTTGGGAGTTGGGGGTGCATCGTGGCGCGATGACAGCCTAGCCCTAACTGGTGTGGAGTGCCGGGCCCCGGGCGTGAGGCGCAAGGCAGATTAGCTAGCTAGCTAGGTTAGCTTGGCTTGCCCGGCTGCGGTTCGGAATGCGGATGCCCCTCAGTATTATCTTGTTTGATTTTATGAGATCATTGTCTTGTTGTTTTGAGGAGATGTGGATCTCTGAGGCTGTGAATTTGTGGTGAGTTTTGAGTCGCGAGTTTTCCGCCGCGATGTTGTCGCTTTTCAAGACGGATCTGGATCTGACATTTTCCGACGTGATGAGTGAAGTTGATGCTGTTATGATGTCGCCGACTTTGAAGAAGAAGCCTGCTATGGCTGTACCTGTCAAGGAGGGAGATGGGAAGAGGAAGCCGGAGATGAAGGAGAGAGATAAGGAGAAGAAAGTGGAAGAGTGAGTTCGTCCAAGTGCCATGTACTTCTTGTCTAATAATTCTCTCAGTCCCAAACCAACGACCACAACTACATCCAAACAAGAACAACAACCAACTGTACCGAAGCAAGAACAGCCTACGCCAGTCGAGTCCAAATTAAAGCAGCCTACCCCCAATACCGAAATCAAAGAACCTCCCTCCAAAGAACAACCCCCGAGCCCTCCTCTTACAATCGCCTCCCTCACCGAAGAAAACACCATCCTTCAAGCCCGCATAAACAGCCTGGAATCCGACCTCCAAGATGCCCAAGACACAATATTCAGCCTACAACCGCGGCATCTCCTCCTCACAGAGTCCGAAGCAACAGAAGAATACACATTACTCCTCGCAGCCGTCGAAGAATGGGTGGATCAGAAACTCGGCGACGCGCTAGAAGACATGAATATCGCAGACGACCAGCTTAGAGTCAAGGACATCGGTGCTCTCATGGATTTGATTCCACCAGCAGGAAAGGCAGCGTTCAATATCCTCAACACGGACGTGGATCTTATTCAAGCTGCTATATTGCGGTACTTGGATGACACGATCTTCGCGCAGGACTTCTATTGTCCGCTGTCCATGAGCGAACGGCAGTTTGTCATGACTGTTGAGAGAAGCATGCGGTCTCTTACGCCCCGAAGAGGTACGCCTTCTCAACATTCCACATAGACACCAACCCACATGCTAACAAGTAACATAGACATAAGAACGGTCCGCAACTGGCGCATAGAAACATACACCGCCGCCTCCGCGCGCCCCGGCTTCGCCGAATATGCCACAGAACGAATGTGGGCTTTGACAATCGACATGATCAAGATGCTACGCGTTTTCGCACCGGGAACAGACCCGAACAGCCTAGCGAAGAGCTTCTTTGAGAGCATTACAAAGCCAGCTTGTAACCTCGCGCGCAAGATGCATCTTTCTCTAGACGAGTACACGCTCGAATGGTCAACATACCACGACAAAACCCTCGTTGATCAAGTGGGTATATTCGACAAAGAAGCCAGCGAAAAGGACAAATTCGCGACATACGAATTCATCGAAATGAACTCGAGAAAGGTGTTGAGGGACAGACCGATGGGCAAAACCGAAGACGGAAAAATACTCCCCCTCAAAACGAAATGGATGTTTGATATGAGTCCCAAGCTTGTGTTTCGGAAGTTAAAGGCTGATGCGTGGATGGATGGGAAGGTCCTCGTTCGGCCGAGGGTGCTTGTCTGTGTTTGTGAGAGTCGGCCTGGGTCGAAGAGGGGGAGGAAGAAGGAGATTGAGGATACGTCTGTGCTGGGGGCGTTGGCGGAGTGGTTGCTCAGACAGCAGCAGCAGCAGGCGGCTGCGGCTGCGGCGGCGAGGAGTATGAAGCCTGCGGGTGGGTTTTTGGGGATGTTTCAGTAGATGTGCTTTCTTGTTTTTATCGAGCTGGTGATGACATTCTTGTTATTCTTGATATAATATAATATGCTCTGCTCTGCTCTGCTACGCTATGCTATGCTATGTTGGCCTATAACTTAATATACAAATGAAATCCTACCACAAATTATCCGTATGAAACTTACAACTACGCTTATGAAACGAGTTCCCGAACTTTCTAATCGCACTATAGTCATTCAGACAGACCCAGCAGAACTCATGGTGGCATTTGATACCTTGTCAATATGGTCAGTCAGCACATATTCACCGAACAAAAACAGATGCAAGTAAGTTTCTATCGCCTGCACCGCCGGGTATGCGTATTCCAATTCCCCAGACAGATCCAGCAAAACTCCTGTCTGCATTTTATGCCTAGGAATAGGTCAATGCATGTTCCGGTGATGCAGGCTATAGAAGGACCATATCCAGGGGAACGAAACTAAGGGAAGAAGAATCAAAGAGTTGGAAAGAAAGAAAGGAAGAGAGTCTTACAAGTCATATGGTCACATCCTTCATTCTTCTCAATCGGCCACTGACAACCCGGGCAGCGCTTCGTGGTTTCCTCAACCATCTTCATGGAAAGCTCGACCTCGCGCATGCGCTTCTTCAGCATATCGATTTTCTCCTTGAAATCATCTTTGATATCCTCTGCACTCGCCTCGCTCTCTTCTTCTTCGATGGTCTCTGCTTCTTGGACCCGGGATGCTTCAGCAGCCGCCGCAGCCTCAGCATCAGCCTTTGCCTGCGCCTTCTTCTCTTCTCGAATCCTCGCAGCCTCTTCCTCTTGTTTCTTCCGCGCGGCCTTCTTCAAACTCTCGTGGAGTTTCTCTTGTCTGGCCTGTTCTTTTTTCTTGGCTTTTGCCATTTTCGTCTTGCTAAGGAATTCCGGCCATTCGGTAGCGCTACCGGCATTCTTCGCTTTGATGGAGCGGTAACTATCGGGATCCCAGAGAACAGCGTCGTATTCGTCGCAGGTAAATTCGTTATGCCATTTGATGGCGTGTTTAAAGCAGGATTCGGCTGCGCAGTTTAAGCATCGGACGTGCGGTTGTTCAGCGCCAGGCTCGTGGAGTTGTCCGAAGTCGCAGTCTAGACACCAGATGAAGTTTTTGTCTGTTGTTAGGGCGTGGCGGAGGGAGAGCTTGTCATAGCTATATATCGGTGTTAGTATTTCCATTATCACGTATCGATAGGGAGTTGGGAAAGGAGGGAATTGTACCGATTAAAGGTCTCCTCATCCGCAAACCGCTTCACGTCATCGTGGATAAACAACGTATTGCACTCTGGACATTTGATCTCATCCCAGAATTTGGTCTCTAGATCATGCTTTATGCTCTTCGCCAGACAAATATAGCATACCGACGGCGTATGCTGGCACGCAATAGACAATGTATCCGGAGCCCTGACTCCATCCGGCGCGAAAGGTTCAAGACAGATGATACATGCTGCTGGCTTATCCACGGTCTTGGTCTTGACTTTCGGTTTTGGTTTCCACCTCTTAACCTTTTTCGAGGATTCTGTTGTGGACGTTCTCTTCTTGCCCGACGATTTGAGATAATCTGTGTATAGCGCTTCGAGCTCCTCGTCAACTTGCTGAAATATTGCCTCGGGGCTTTTAGGCCCTGACTCCCGCGATGGTTCTGGCAGTGGCTTAGACTCTAGTTCAGTTTCAGGCTCAGGTTCAGGCTCCTTCTTCGCCTCCCGAACAATGGACGTCGGCGCTATCCCAAACTGCCGCCCAAACACAGGTATCGTATCCATGTCGTCGTCGAAAATAAGTAGGTCCCTGTCTGGATCTCGCTCCGGCTTCTGTTTAGCCTTGGGCTTTGGCGTTGCCGCAGTAGGAGAATCAAAAGTGAGCATCTGCCGCCGAACAAGCTCTACCTCCTCTTCATCCTCCATCCGCTCAACCTCATCCGTCCTAACTCCCGTATGGATCCTAGGTCCACGCCTACGTATAGGTCCCCAAACGTCCCCATCTAACTCCGAAACCTGCGCATCTGAACTCGCTGACAATTCCGCAATAGATTCCGGCCCAGAACCAGACCGTACCGTCCCCGCCGTCCCCGTTGTCGAGAACGTCGATGTAGTGGGACTACTCAGTTCCGCAATAGCCGGCTGATCCTGGTTCAGTTTTGAAATGTGTAGTTTCGATGTTGATTTCTGGGTTGAGAGGGTCTCTTCATCTGCGTTCTTTGGCTCGCGTCTTGTTGCGACGGCTCGTGAGCCGGATTCGGGGGCGGGGACAGCCCAGATGCTGTGGTAGTTTGAGGAGCCTTTTTCGCCGCCGAGGTAGCGGACAAATTTACGCATTGTGTTTGGTTTGGGATTGAGGAATTGTTGGGTGGCGATTGGTTGGTTGGAATGGGGTGGGTTAAAGTTGAGGGGTGCGCTATATGCAAATAGAAAGAAGAATGCTGACTAGTTTGCCTTGAATATGGCGGGATACAGGGATATCATGAGAAAGAAGAAAAAAGATAGTATCAGAGAATACCAAGGATGTCGGTAGAGTGGCCAGACGCCAACAACAGAGACGATCAAGTCAGTAAACAAGCGTGGAGATGGACCGGGCAAAGCAACGCCCTTTGCGCCCACGCTGGGAAAGATAGTGAGGTCGGACATGTTTTACGGATAGTGGGGAGACCCAGAGTCAGCCTTGCTGGCGACTGAATCATGAACACGAGCGAGTGCAGCTCTAGCTCCTCCCGGGCAATTGCAGGCAGTGTCGAATCACGACTTGTGGTGTGGTGGTGGCTGAGTCTACACTCCAATCATCTTCGACACGTGCGGGCAAAGGCAGAGCTCAGTTGAGGAAAAACTAGCGAGACGATGAGGCTCTTAGGAAGAAGGATCAAGTTTGGAATGTGAATAATGAATTTCTTTTGTCGTCGCTACCATACAGTATATACATGCAATAGTGAAAATAAGAAAGTCGCTGAGAATGCCAAAGTACTTGTGTAGAAAAAGGAAATCAACCCAACAGCCCCGTAGCCAGGGACTCCAAATCCTCCAGTGTCTGGATCTGCTTCTCCTCTGGCTTCTTCTTCTTCTCCTGCTTGTACCAAGGCACAGGCTCTGGCTCTTGTGTCTTGACCCGTTTGACCAGCCGAGGCGCCTCCTCTTCAGCCTCAGACTCAGACTCGGAGTATCCACCGTCCATATCTTCGTCGCCCTTATACGGCGCAAGTTGAGCCACACGCTCCGCGCCCTCTTCCTCAGCAATGAGCTCCCTCTCTCTAGCCTTGCGCTTCTCCTTCTTCTCGCGCTTCTTCTGCTTAGCCACTTCCTTATCTTCCAAGTCCGCGCGCTGGGTGCGCTCCGCCTCCTCAGCCAGGAACTTAGCTTGCTGCTCTTTGGCATCGCCACGAGCCTTGAAGGCATCCTCGTCTTCCATCTCGTAGAGCTCGTGCGCGTTGCCTTCGTCGTCGTAGACAAGTTTCGTACCTTTGCCCTTGAATTTAAGTAGTTTCTTCTTGGACTTGAGGAGTTTCTCGCGGCGTTTTGAGTCCACGATGAGAGTGTCTTTGTCGCTGATCTTAACGACCTTGGGGTCTTTCTTTTCACCTTCTTCGTCTTCCACAGACGATGCGTCTGAATCAGAGTCAGAGGAGCCTTCGGCATCCAGTGCGTCGTCACCGGCTTCGAAGCGGCGTTTGACGGACAAGAAGTCCTCATCTTCGTCTGCGTCGTCGGTTCCCTTGCTGGGATCGGCTATCGTACCGTCATCATTGATAAGCTTAGAGTAGTGGTCTGCCAGCACGTCTTGGTTTCGTCGTTCGAACATCCGGTCGTACTTGGTGCGGACTTCCTTCTCCTTGGGCTGCTTTTTCTTCTCGCCGTCCTCATCTAAGTCTTCGTCGCCACTTGACAAGTAAGCCGTGGCGCGAGAGGCGTTCTTTCTGTCCTTCGTGTCGTCTCCCTTGATGAACTTGATTCGGGGAGCACCAGGGAGACCGAGACTCGCTGCGAAATCATCCAGCTTGAGCTCCTTGATGTTGAAAATGTCCTTGTCTTTTTGTACGTAGACGGACTTGACGTAGGAAATGAATGCTTTCTGACCCAGGTACTTGAGTTCAGGGTCCTTGAAGCACATATTTTGTAGTTGGTGCTTGATACTTTGCTGCTTGTTTGCTTTGACGTTGATGCGCTCCACTTCGACCTTCTTCTGCTCGAGCCGACGGAGCATACCCTTCTCTTCGCTGGGGTCGAGGAATAACACTGCTCGTCCTTCACGTTCGTATCGTGCAGTACGTCCGACTCGGTGAATGTATGTATCTGCGTCTTCGGGACAGTCAAGCTGAATAACCCAGTCAACGGCCGGAAAATCCAAACCACGCGCGGAGACATCAGTCGAAAAGAGAACAGCGTGCTGAGCTGAGGAGAAGCGACTCGTAATGTCCAATCTTCCACCCTGCTTCTGACGACCATGAAGATGGAGCAGCGGAATACCAGGCTGCATGTGTCGGAACGACTCGTAAACAAATCGAACTTGCTTCCCTGACGACATGAAAACAATCGTCTTCGACTTCAGGTTACTCCGAATAAAGCTCCACAGCGTATCGAGTTTCTGCGAAAGCGGTGTAACAACGTAATGCTGCTGCAGTTTGGCCGGTGTCGCAGAAGACGCAGCCTCGTGAACAGCCACGTACTCAGGGTCCTGCAGACTCAGTCTAGCCAGATCCGAAACCTTCTTCGTTTGTGTCGCACTGAAGAGCAGTGTCTGGCGTTCCGATGGTAGGTGTCCAACAATCGCATCGACGGTCTTCTGGAATCCCATGTCCATGATTCGGTCCGCCTCGTCCAATACCAACATCTGCAGATTATGTGTCTCGAAGAATGCCGTCTGATCCAGGTGCTGCAGCATTCGTCCGGGCGTACAGACTAGAATGTTCATGCGTCCTAATCTCTCCTGCTCCTCGCGCAAACTCTTTCCTCCAATGACCAGACCTGCCGAAAACGAATGATACCGACCGATCTTGCGGAGGACTTCGAAGATCTGGATCGCCAGCTCGCGAGTCGGCGAGATTACCAGCGCTCCCAGACCATCATGCTCAGCCCATTGCTTTCGGTATAGGTTCTCGAGAATGGGGACTAGAAATGCGAGCGTCTTTCCGCTTCCCGTCTTTGCTGCACCAAGAACGTCCCTGCCTTTGATCGCATGGCTGATCGCGCGAGACTGAATATCGGTAAGCGTCTTAAAATGAGACGATGTGAGTCCAGAGATTGTTGGTTCTGAAATTGGTAGATCGGAAAACGATTCGAATTTTCCCTTCAAGTCGAGATCTTCAACCCGGGCGATCAGCGATGACAGATCTTCCTGGTTGCGCTTGCGTTTGAGGTTTCCGGGTCGTGCGGATGACTTTGATGCATGCTTTCCGTTCCTGGGCCCATTTGCTGGAGCCATGATTGCCGCAGACGACTTTTTGAGATTCTCGTCAGCTTGTTCCAGATGCGATCCAGATCAATCTTCGTAGAGAAACACGGCCGGGCGGTGAAGGAACTTTTTTTGTGCCGGGCGGACAGATGCTGAGTCAGCGCTGATAAGGTCCCCGTCGCGGCGATAGCATCAACTCGGACATCGCGACTCTTTTATACTCAAAGTTATTTGAAAGGCTACGGAAGATTGCTGTTGTTGAGAGCATTTATCAGCTCCTTGAGGCCTTATATATTTATTTTAGTTTCCCACGTTCAACCCTCCATTGGCCTCAGTTCAACCATGTCCGGCGACGAACAAGACGCCCTAGACGCTCTGGAGCGCGAAGCCTCCGAATACACCAAGGTAAGTCCTGAACCCTCACTACTTTGACTTTGCTAACTCTGCAGGATGCCGAAATCGATCGCATCCGAAAAGCATTCGTTCTAGATGCGTAAGTGCTACCGCCCTCTCCATCCCTTCGACATACCCATTTAACTCGTCGCAGCTACGCTGTCCTAGACCTCCAACCCGGCGTCACAGAAAAAGACATCAAAATCCAATACCGCAAAAAGTCGCTCCTCATTCACCCCGATAAGACCAAAAACGCCGGCGCACCAGATGCCTTCGATCGGCTTAAAAAGGCGCAGTCTGCGCTCATGGACGAGAAACAACGAGGCTATCTAGATGAATGTATCGCTGATGCGCGACGCTTATTGATCCGGGAACACAAGTATACGCTTGACTCACCGGAGTTGAAGACGGACGAATTTAAAAAGGAGTGGCGCTCGAAGACGGTGCATGTGCTGCTAGAAGAGGAGGCTAGGAGACGGAGACAGGCTAAGGCGAAGTTGCAGGAGGAGGGAAGAGAGCGGAGGAAAGAGGAGGAGGAGATTGAGGAGCGGAAGCGGAAACGGGATCAGCATGAGGCTTGGGAGAAAAGTCGGGACCAGAGGATTGGGAGTTGGAGGGATTGGCAGAAGGGGCAGAAGAAGGATGGGGAGAAGAAGAAGAAAAAGATGAAGCTCTTGGGTTGAGACGTTGACGCACAGTTGGTCCTTGATATTGTGCATATATACCCACAAGGACAGATAATTCATTTATTCACAAGTTTAACTGTGCTAGAATTTGTTAGTATTTGCTGTGATGGTGATAATATATATTCGAACCAGTCCACATACCAAGGCAGGAAACAAAAGTACCACCCCTCTAACGCAGGGCAGACTACTAAACTCTCCCCTCAAGCCCAGCCCCTTCATTGCCTAGACCCAGCCTTATACCCAGACGTAGCCAATACTCAAACAATCACAAGTAAACGGCGATAAGGCCAGACAGTGATAAGCGGTCAGATCGGCCGCGGACTGCGGGGGGCGGGGCATGCCTGCCAGAACATTCCAACTCTCTCCAACAACTCCCCGAGCCGACTGACTCGCTCTGTCCAACGCCCAGCCATATCTTACCACAGCTTACTACATCTGGCGTTCAATTGACATGACAGCTGTTCGAACGATATCTCCAGACCTCCGTCCCCTCTCGTTCTCGCAATCAACCTCCCTTCCTAACCCCATCCACAATAACACCCCGACAATGGCCGAACCACCACAGCACCCCTCCTCCTCATCCTCCGCCGCCGCCGCAGCAGCAGCAAATGCAGTCCCCTCACATCACGCAACAAGCCTAACATCGACAATAACATCCTGCCACACAAGACTCCAATCATTCCTGTCCGAGTCCCACCCGCCTACTTCCCTCCTCGCCCGCGTACAATCCCAAACTCGCCAATCACTAGATATAATCAACGATGCTTTATCGCAGTACACGCTCGACCAGCTCGCGCTCTCCTATAATGGCGGGAAGGACTGTCTCGTCCTCTTGATCCTCTTCCTCGCAGCAATGAACAGCAAACTCCCCATCGACGAGGCAGCAAGACCGCATATCCCAGCAATGTACGTCGCGGAATCGGACCCGTTCACCGAAATGGAGGAGTTCGTCTCCTGGTCGAAGAATGTCTATCATCTAAACCTAGCGCGTTATACAAAGTCGTCTGAGACAACATTGAAAAGCGGATTCGAGGACTATTTAAACAAGAACCCGAGTATACAGGCTATATTCGTCGGCACGAGAAGAACGGACCCCTGGGCGGAGGAACTAAAGTGGTTCGATCCGACGGATAAAGGGTGGCCGCCCTTCATGCGGATTCATCCGGTCATCGAGTGGCGGTATGCGGAGATTTGGGCGTTCCTGAGACACTTGGGGATTGAGTACTGTCGGCTTTATGATCAGGGGTATACGAGTTTGGGCGGGTTGTCGAATACGGATAAGAATCCTGCGTTGTGGAGTGAGGAGGGGGATGAGTTTAGGCCTGCGTTTGAGTTGATGGATGATGAGTTGGAGAGGTCGGGGCGTCGGCCTTGATGTTGCATGTCTGTCCGTTTCTATTCTGTCTTGTCCGATGGAGTATATGTCAATCATGATTCGTAGACCTCATATACAGCTTGGCGTTTTCTTCAGCATTGACATCGGCAGACTCCAATTGTTGCTTACAGCTAGATCTAACAATCTATCATATTATGAAAAGTATGACCATACAATGCATCATATAGTAGTTGGCGTTTGAAGGAGAACACCAACAGCTAAGTTACTCTACGTTGTTAGAAACGACCACCTACAGAAGACATCATTGCTGCAACTTTTCATTAATGCTAGACTAAGCAGCTGGTTTGTTGGAGAAATCGAAAATACACTGCTAGACAAATACAGGAAATAACAGCATCTTGCTTTTCATCTTCGCCCGTCCATCAAAAAACAAACTTTTGAACATTCGCACCTGAATCAAATCTTTTTTGCGGTTCACAGGTGAACCCGATCTCAAGAAAATCAAAACATATACCCTCATACAGCAATCAAAAGCTCAAGAAGTCCAGAACACGGTGGGGAAAGAGATAGATGGAACAATAGGAGAGTGATAGACTTGAGCCGGAGACCAGCAGTAACACATGTGAGTATCCGGGCGTGCAACGCAAAGGGGAAGAATACCGTTGGGTAGTCATGCTTTTTGTGGTGGGTTGTATCTCCTGCTGTCTCGTGTCTCTCCTCGGTGGTTTCTGAACACAACTTGGGCAGTAAACATATGTGTCGTCAGTGGGCCTGAAGCATGAACAACAATGACAGTCAAAGTTGAGAGACCAATCGAGGCAGAGGCGGCACCTAGATCACCGAACGCGGAGAGTTGACGATAATCTCTCTGCGTGAAGATATAGGCGACAGGGATCCAGCCTTGATGTTCTCCTTGTGGGGACTAGATCTCTCAGAGCGAGGTTCAGCACAAGGAGTCGACGGGAGAACTGTCTTGGAAGAACCAGAGCCGCCAGAAACGTTATCAGTCCAGTTGGTCCGGGGAGTGAAAGCGAGTCTACCCCGGTACATGGGAGCATTGTCAAGCGGCACGGGGCTGTTCTTGGAGGACCACGAGTTGTAACGCATGTTGCCGGACGGGTTCTTCGCCAGGGGAAGCCTACTTAACTCGTCAGCATAGTTCAACACGGAATGGAAGACCCTTACACATACGATGGGGAAATAGACGTTGCAGGAGTCCAACTCGAGCCGACCCCGACTGGAGACACATAGCTAACCTGAGAGGTAGGGCTAATGTGTGACACTGTCTGCTGAAGGCGATGAAGGGATGGGGAGGGAGTCGATCCTTGAACAACCTCCACCGAATAGTTGTACTCCCCTGCACGGTAAGCACGACGTTCATTGCTCTGTTGCTTCAGGAGCTTTTGAGCTTTGGTATCAGCGAAGCGGAGAAGAAGCTTGACATCGTCCGCCGCGACAACATTGTGAAACTCCCCGAGGACCTTCTCGGCAATGTCGCGCGTTTCGAATCTAGGAATATTAGCTGGGATTCATGGAGACGGTTATTATTAATGAACCCACCTTGCAAATCCAACTTCCTTGCTCACTCCGGTCTTTTCGTCACGACTGATCTTCTCGGAGACGACGCGGTATGGTTCAAAGTGGCGGCGAAGGTCCTGGAAGAGGCACATTAGCTAATGGTTTGGCATTAATCAGAACGGAAATACACATACAGCCTCGGTCCAGTCGATTGGAATATTAGTGCAGTAAATGTTGGTGGATGATCTGTCCTCGAGATCCTTAAGGCGTGAGTTGCGGGATTTCTGAGTGGTTAGCCTCGAGACATCTAGCCGGAGGCCCGATGCATTCATACCTGAGCAAAGCTGGCCTGGTAGCCAAGGTAGAAGAAACCCCTGATGCAGTTCTCACAAGACTCGAAGTTGTAGTATTGGACAAATCCGAATCTGCAAAGTGGTTAGCAAATTGTACACTCTGGCTAACAATAAGCAGCTAACCCTTTGCAAAGACCAGTGTCCAAGTCCACAATCGCTTTGCAACGATCGATCTTGCCAAAACGGCCGGCATACGCATGCAACATCTCATCAGTGGTCTCCGGAAGGAAGCCTCGAATGTAGACGTTGGTAATTCCCTCGCGGTTCTCGAGACACTTGGCAAGGGTCAAATCGGTGGGATTGGTCCACATTGCGGGCACAGCTCGGGGAATGGCGGGCTCCTGTTGAACAAGGCTCTCGAGGTCCTGCAAGATGTAACCAGTTGGGGTCTTCATCATCTGAAGCTGAAGGCTTGTCTGAGGAAGGCCGTTCACCGCGTAGTTGGGAAGCGCAGAGCCGTCGAGACTAGGCAGACCACCGAAGTACTCACTGGGGTTGCTGCCATCAGAAACAGAGGGACCCGGTCCCTTCTGCTCATCGTTACCTAACCAGTGGTTTCTCTTCTGACCGGTCGGATCCTGCATCTCGCAGTTCATCAGATGATAGGGAAAGGGGTAGCCTTGCATGGCCCCAGGAAGACATCCAGGGGTCAGGCCGGGGTAGATAGCGTTCGGAATGTACGGGAGCTGACCCGCCTGATCATGTCCGGGGAGTGATGTCTGCGGAAACGGAGAAACCGGGGAGACAGGAGGAAGTCCTTGGAAGACACTGCCATTGGGAAGCAGGACAAGTTGATTGTTGTAGGACCTCGGCCCAGCAAGCTCCAAAGGTGGAGGCATGGCAACTGGCAAGCCTCCCTTGAGGGTATTGAACTTGCCGCCGGAACCTTGATTCTGGATGTTCAGGCCGTTGAAAAGGGAAGCCAGATCGGGGCGGTTGCCTGGCTGATGGCCGTTAGCATATGCACCTCGGATGTTATGAGTAAAGTGTCCGTTGTGAGTCGCCTGAGCCGGGCCGCCGTCTGAAGCAGTCTGCTGCTGCTGGGTCTGGGGAGGCATCGCTAGGGATCTGGAATACCACTTTTGAGACAACAGTTAGTACATCCGCAGAACACAAAGGTAAGAAACCAGGCGGTCAGAAGAATAGCAATTGGGAGGACAGACCAGATTCCAACGGCAGAGCAAATATCGACAGGGGGATGCAGAAGAAAGAGCCAAGTAGAACGAGGAGATGGAGAAACGCAGGAAAGAACCGGGACCTCGAAAAACACGGAAGCAATCAGCACTCACCGCAATGATAAAAGCCCAAGCTTGAAGCCAACCGGTAGACAGAACCAGCTGGATATAGGCATCAGAACTGCAGTCTCGACGCCTCCAAAGCTTGCCCACTTACCTGGTAGCCACAACGAACGGAGGCTAGAATAGCACCGAAAGTGATGAGGATTCACTGAGAACGAACGTCAACAAGAGGCAGAACCTCAAGTTCGATGTAATAGGCAAATAAGGTCTGGAAGCTGGCTAGAGAGAGTAAGTCGGTAGCAAGCTGGAAAGGTTTTGGATGCGGGATAGCTAAAAGAGACGATGGGGATGATGAAGTTGATGAAAAGAGATGGAGACAGGAAGAGATGAAGGAGAAGCGACAAACACAACACCGAGCAGAGAGTGGGAGAAACGACGAAAGACTCGAGGAAGGAAGGAGCAATCATCAAGGACGGAGAGAAGTAGAAACGGAAGGAAAGAGCTTGTCGGAGGCCGGGGTCGCCTGAGTTGCTTCCTGATGGGGAAGGACCAGATGGTGAGAGGACTGGGTGGGAGTCATAACAGAAAAAGTGGGTGGAAGGGAAGAGATGAAATATTCACTATGTCGTCGTGTTATAAGAGTCACTGAGTTACAGAAGTTCAACTTTTGCTTGTCTAAGAATAGATGCAATTCCTCAACCAAAAACAGCTATGGCTAAGCATAGACTTTAAATGCTCAAGAGGCCTAGAACTAAACTATTCTAGATCACCATTAGTATAACTCGTGATTGCTGGCTAGTCATTTGTTGTTCCTGTATACTAAACTAAACTACTATCCCACTGAGTCTTCACAGAAGCATATTCCAATTGTAACAGCCCAAGCATGAGCTCAGTGGCCACAACGCCAAATGCAAATCATTCATACCATCATTGCTACTATCATCATATCTGCTGTGACCGACCCTCCAGGTATTTGTATACTACTGAAAAGTCCTTTCCCCGGTGCTCCTTTTCCACTACCGAGTAGACAACACGGGCAACCTCAGCCAGCGTCAAGGGAGTATCGGACTCCTTGGCAGCAGTGATCGCAAGTCGTAAGTCCTTATTCATGAGACTTACTCCGAAACCACCTTCATAGTCGCGGGAAGCCGGCGCGCCCTCGATTACGCCGGGAACGGGATTGTTGACGTCCATCGGCCAGCATCGCCCGGTTGAGGCGCTTACTAGCTCTTGCAGGCTTTTAGGGTCGAGACCCCAGCGCATACCAAGATTCATGGCTTCGGCGGTTGCGATGTTGTTGATTGCTAGGATGTAGTTGTTGGCCAACTTGGCCGAGACGCCAGCGCCGGCCTCACCCATATGCCATACCTTCTTGCCCATAAGAAGCAAGATAGCCTTGACTCGGTCGACCAAATCTCCTGATTGAGATGAGGCGCCGAACATGAAGGATAACGTGCCAGCACGAGCTCCAACAACGCCTCCGGAGACTGGTGCGTCAACGAACCGGCCTTGGGTTGTGGTATGAATTGCATTTGCGATCTCCTTGGAAGAAGCCGGATCAATGGTTGAAGTATCAATAAACACTCTCTCCTTGTCAAGCTTGGGCAGAGGACCTTGGCGAAGCATAGAATGGAAGACGTCTTTGACGTGCTGAGGCTCCGGAAGGCTTGTGATGATCACGTTCTAAACAATCAATTTAGCAAATCGACATGAGCTCCCAGCTTCTGCATTGCATACCGACTTCTCCGCCATCTCCCTCGCACTATCCGCGACGGCAACACTCGGCAGTGTCCCCTTACTCCCCGAACTCCTCGCCGTCTCACTCGCCTCCTTCAAGAATCTCTTCGTCGACTCTTCATTGACGTCGCGAATAAGCAATGTGTCTCCAGACGGGATTTTTGCGTGTAAATTCTTGGCCATATTGTAGCCTGCCGTCAATGTTAGTCGCGCTCCCTGACACCAGGCCATTGAGCGGGGTCGCGTTCGGAGGTTTGAAGGAGCATTTGGTAGATTACGTACCCATCTGGCCCAGCCCGATGAAGCCCCATGTATCATCGCGTCGGGGGGTAGTAGAGAGCGCTCTTGTTGAGGGTGATTGCGAGAGGCGGGTGAGTGATCTAGATGCGGTACCCCTCCGCATGAGGGGGCCGAGGGTACAAGAGACGCTCATTGTATAGTTGTATAGCGGGAACTGAAGATCAGAGAAGAAACGCGAGTTCAAATTGGCTGTGAGACTGTCAATGCTAGGTAAAGATACTATGAAGAGAAAATGGAAGAGTAGAGTAGCTCAGTCGATTGGAAGGAAGGGAGAATGCGGGGAGTGCTCTATGGAGGAAGGCAATTGTCGGAGCATGGGTTCTTCCCCTGTCCTTGGGTGCCCGGTCTGCACAGTCTTAGTCAGCATCATAAGTATTTAGCCTAGCTCGGAGGTGCATCCGCCCCTCCTAATACCAGACTCCTTCCCATTTCCCACAGGTTATGAGCCCTCTA